>NW_026732396.1:0-85692 GCF_028476545.2 Physella acuta
AGCAATTTAAAAATAACAAATATCTTCTAAGAAAAATGTATATTTGTATCGTATACCTAGCTGTAAAAACAATTTTTAAAAAGCGTAAAAAAAGTGTAAAGATTTAATTATAGACCAAGTAATCCCTTTGGGCATACAGAGTGCATGAGCTTCTTGAACTTGGCAAATGAAGTGATGGTGTGGTCAGCACTTTGTCCAGCCGACTTGACTTTCCCCAAAGTATGTCAGGTACCCGTAAGAACTGGAGTGAACTCAGGGACACACTACAGTCACAAGTCCGTACACAGATTCGAACTCGAGAACCAAACGCGCTACCATTCGACCACGCCGTCCCACTAGTTAGTATTGTGGCTAGTGGTATATTTGGATGGATGTTCAACCGTTTGGGTTGAGCTCAGTGTACACTGATGAAGCACAGTTTGGTGGTTGTGTTCGCGTGAGAATAGTGGCTTGACTTAGGTTAGAGTAACAAGATGGCTGTGTCCGCTTGTACTAAAACTACCAAACATGGTTGTTTTATAAGCGAAATATGTAGCACCACCAGAGCTTCTTCCAGGCATCTCTTATGAGCCCCCCCCCCCCTTCTGAACGAAATGGAATTTATATAGAAAATCTATACTTTTTCCAGTGTGCGCCCCCGGGAAATTTTAGTACGCCCCCCCCCCTCGAAAATTCCAAATGCTCACCCCCCTCCCCCCCCCCCCCCCCCCCCCCGGGAGAAAAAAGTCTGGAAGAAACACTGAGCACCACTCAAATGCCCTCGTATTATACTAAATGAGACATGGAAAACCCACGAAACGTCCTACTTCACGAGAAAGTAAAATAATCAATAATCACAATAAAATAGGACAAAAAAAACGACATGTGCACATAATGAGCTGGCAAACATTTAAATTTTGTTTTCGTGACCTTGGATGTTCTGCGCCATCTTACCGTACCTAAAAAACTCAGATCAGCCCCTCCCCAATTACCCTCCCCCCATTACCACCACCCCCTGTTAAAAACGTTAACAGTCATTAACGTTCAAAGCTACCCGCCGTCCGCTCTTTGAATACAAATCATCTAGTCAACTGTTAACCCGGTTTGTAATTGTAATTTAACTCTTTAAGTACATAAATCCCCCCCCCCCCATCACAACTCCACGGTAATCGAACTCGGCAATGCCAATTTCAAACGCCAATAAGAACAGTCCGGATATTCACTGTCGAAGAAACCAGATGTTTATGCCAGAAAGTACAGAGCGTAGCTAAATTGTTTAGCTTTGCCTTAGCGATATGGGTGTGGACAGAGGACAATGACAAAGATGAAAGAATTAAACTGGCTATAAAGCTGACAGATGTGGAATAGGAATAAGATTCAGAAGGGAAGATGGGGGGGGGGGGGTCGGGGGTCCCAGACGTAGGTTTGTCCGCATCTCCATCGATGTCCACCATTAACTAACACATAGTCTGACGCTAGTTAAGGATGCGCTTGCTTTTAAGAACGGATGTAACAAGCGTACTATTATTATTGGGGGAGGGGGGTGATATTTACTTGCTTGTGACATTACCATATAAGTGGCATTAAAAGATAGATGACATTGAAAAAAAAATCTTTCAGCGAGTAAGTATACACGATGCGTGGGAAAATTTTTCATATAACTATAACATTACCTTTTTTCCCTAGACATGTATTACCTAGTAGATTATTGTTAATATATATTCTTGTATTTTCATCGGCATTTTTTTTTATTTAAAGGTAGAATTACAATAAATTTTCTATCTTATAGATAATATTCATTAGAACCCTATACATAACTCGTCCTTTAAGAATGCTAATTATACGATCAAAAGCAGTCTACATTCTGGCCCCAATACACCTCAATCAAAAAAAATGTTCACGACTTTGATTTTCCGATATAGATACAATTAAGAACGACAACCAACAAGAACATTAAATTAAAACCCCACATAAACATAATGAAGAAACTTACTATAGGGTTGAGGTAACTGGAAAAGTGTTTCTTGTCTTTGATGATGGTGGTGTAGTTGGCGTAGGCGTGGTACGGGAGGGCCATGATGACGAACGTGGCCAGGACGATGAGCAAGGTCACGGCCACCTTCTTCTGCTGGGTGAGGATCAGGTCCTCCGCCACGGTCGAGTTGGTGCGGAGACGATCCGAGTGTTTTTTGATCTCCTGGAACATCCGGGTGTAGCAGAAGACGAGGATTCTGGGTAAAAATATAAACACGAGGATTCTGGGTAAAAAAATAAACAAGAGGATTCTGGGTAAAATATAAACACGAGGATTCTGGGTAAAATATAAACACGAGGATTCTGGGTAAAATAAACACAAGGATTCTGGGTAAAAAATAAACACGAGGATTCTGGGTAAAAAAATGAACATAAGAATTCTGGGTAAAAAATGAAGACGAGGATTCTGGGTAAAAAATGAAGACGAGGATTCTGGGTGAAAAATGAACACGAGGATTCTGGGTGAAAAATGAACACGAGGATTCTGGGTAAAAAAATGAAAACGAGGATTCTGGGTTAAAAAAAAATGAAGAAAAAAGTTCTGGGTAAAAACATGGAGACAGGGAATCCAGTAGAAGCAAACGGTGACAGCGTTCGGATTAGATTAGACTGGATTTATTAGGCTTATGGTTAGATTTAATGTAAGGATGAGGTTCAGAATAAATAAGCAATACTTTCAGTTAAAAAAACCTGCGTTAAAATTACCACCTAGCCTAAACGAAAATTGTAAAGATTTCTTCATATTTTCAAATGTTTTTTAAGCAAACTTACGAGTTAGGCTTTACCTTTGAACTCAGAAAACTGAAAGGCAATTGCTAAATAATTTGTTTTTTAAGTAGAAACATAACAGGATGCTGGGTAAAAATATAACATAAGAGGTGTAATATAAACACCTGGTAAGGTGATGCAGGTTTAAATACAACTAAAAACGTATCGCTAAAAGATATTTTTCCATTCATTTACGAAACATCTATTTTGTATTCAGAAAAAAATCGTGATCATGTTTTCTAAGAACTAGAGTTATTTAAATCCAGTCACAGTCGCCAATCGTATTACAACAAATTAAAAAATGAGCTAAATACGTGAGACCACATCTGTATAACAAACTAAAAGTAAACCTGGGAAACGACCAAAAGAGATACGGGCTGCATTCAGATGTTTACAACAGATCCTCGAGACAAAATACCCAATAAAAACAACACACCAAACAACAGTCAATATACAGGCCATTAAGGCCTAGAAATGGGAATGGATAGGGCACACCCAAGAGAAGGGGGAGAGGACAATATCGCGAGGAAAGCATTCGACTGGAATCCAGTGGCGTAGCGAGGTCGGGTGTCACCCGGTGCGGCACTTAATGGTGTCACCCCCCCCCCCCCAGAGGCGTAGCGACCCTTCTCGGGGACAAACTTTCAAACTTTCGATTTGCACCCCCCCTCCCTCAAACTTTCGATTTGATTTGCACCCCCTCCTTAAGTTTTTCTCTATATATTTTGCTATTTTTTGCCTTGGTGTCACCCCCCCTAAATCGTGTCACCCGGTGCGGTCCACACCCCCCCCCCTAGCTACGCCTCTGCTGGAATCCTTAGGGAAAGAGGAAAGAAAGCCGACTAAGAAGAAGAACAGTAGAAGAATAGGCAAGGGCTGCTGGTCTTACGTGGACGCAAATAAAGAGAGCTGCCCAAAACAAAGTCCGTTGGAGAGATAAGGCTGCAGCCCTTTACTCAGGGGCCACAAAGGAATAAGTTTTTTTTAAAGTAAACTAAATTATACCAGAACAAACATTTGGGCCAGTCATGTGACAATAAAAATCTGGACAAACACAATTTTTAAAAATATGAATCATACTATAACTATCAAAAACGAAAACAAAAAAAATAACCATCACCTTAATCAAGCAAAAATGGAATTCATTCTCTTAAAGCAAAAATACATTGGACCAATTAGATGACAACAAAAACTGGATTAATTGCATTTGAATTTAATCCAACTAAGGACCAACCAATCAATAGCTAGCCAATCAAAAGCTAGCCAATCAAGGGCCAGCCAATCAATAGGCAGTTAATCAAGGGCCAACCAATCAAAAGCAAGCCAATCAAGAGCCAACCAATACTTACATGAGAGGTATCAGTATAACGGTGACCTGCAGGATCCCGTGTATGATAAAACTCTGCACGTCATCCGGGTACCTGGGGCCGCACTGCGACGTCCCGGGCTTGTACTCCACCTTCAGCCCCATGATGTTCATGGTGGAGCACACCCCCGCCCACACCCAGGCCGCCGCCATCATGCCTATGATGTAACTCAACTTGAGCGGGTTGCTCAGCGGCCGAACTATGGAATAATACTTGTGTATACTTATATACATCAGCGTATGGATGGAGCTAATTAAACAGAAGCTGTTCATCCACCCGTTGAATTTACATACAATCCCGTCTCCGAAGATCCATTTGTTTTCTACTAACGTGGTTATAGTGAAAGGTACAACGAAAAGACCGACGAAAAGATCGGCGACAGCGAGGTTGACCAGGAAGAGATTAGTCCGGGTTCGCATCCCTCTGTGGCGGACTATAACCATCAGGACCATGCAGTTGCCGACGATGATGCAGAAGGCGGCGACGGAGAGGATGCTGGCGAGGATGACGGAGAACTCGAAACTCCAGCTGTAGTCGATGATTTCCTCCGTGCTGTTGCCGCTGCTGCTGTTGGTGTCGTTGTGGCCGAGCAGGCTGGCGTTGAAGGGGAGATCGTCAGGCATGACGAGGACGATGCGTTCTTCCACGGGGAGGAACGACGTCATCGTAGTTTTGTTTTCAGGGAAGTTGGAGGTGGTCAGGTGGTCTGTAGGAGGTGACCCCGCCGTGGGAGACCTGGCATGCGCAGTGGAGCGTGTCCATTGTGGTCATGCTAGCAGCACCTCATGAGGCACTGAAACAGGCAAAGTTTTATGGTCGATTAAAAAAAAATGTAATGGTTAATTAAAACACAAAATCACTCACTATTATATGTAGATGTTTTTTTGAAAAGAAGGAGGGAGGGCTGATGTTCATGAATGGGGTAAACCGTTTGATAACCAGAAGACACCATTAAGTAAATACTTATTTAATGACAAAGATTTTTATCATTCTTCAATACTAACAGCTTTTCGGTATTTTTACTAGATGGGTGGGGGTCCACGCCACAATCCCTGACCTATAGAGCCGACGCCCCTGATCAATAAAATCATCACATGATCTGGTAGCAGAAATATGTATAAACATATAATATTTTAGCTACTTAAAAACCCACGATAGCATGTTTTACGAGGAATAGATATTACTGAGACAGAAAAGTTAAGCTTGAAAGCTTACCTTCTCAACAAACATATCTAATCAAATCGAAAGGAAAGGAAAAGACGAGACTATGCGACTGATGTTAAAGTATTCGTTAAAAAACCACAATGGTTTGTTTAGGCTTGGGACAGTTTAAGCACGTATTGTGTCACACCCTGAAACGTTGAGCAATCTAATTTACCCGTAAAGTTATTTATAGTATCAGGCACTTCCCCGTTTTTAAAATACCAACAACAATTCATGGAGACTTCATGATTCTATTATACGACTGGCATTTTGATTACACGCAACACATTACAAGGGAGATAATAATCAAGAGTTCCCTCTAGTAATGGGCATGTGCTATTATAAGCAACAATTCTCTTGTCAAAAAAAAAAAAAGTTATTTTTAGCTTTCTAAATATAGAATGTTTTTTTTTTCGCTTCTGAATAGCATTTCCGAAATCCTTTTAACGTTTGCTTTTCCGTGTATGCGGTTGTATAAAAAAAATACCCTGAGTATAGACAAGGCAGAATGCATTATAAATAAACGGCGTTTAAAACGAATCCTCGTCCAATTTTCGCTCACGTCTAGGAAATGGAGAAAATTATTTCCCAATCTAACCGGATCTCACCATTACAGGGCGTCAATATAAACAGTCACATTTAGCATTTCTCCATTGGGTTATCGGGTTAGGGTTTAGCCGTAAACCAAACATCCCGATGTGTTTTGTTAAGTCAAGCTTTCAAACACTGGCCTAACAGATCCTCCTCCCCACACAACAAAGCTTATCTCATGTAGATACAGTATCCAGGGCAGACATCTCACGCCGTTAAAATAACAAACAATGACGGCAGCCATGCGGATAGACATTTTATTTTGTTTATTTCTAATACGGGAACTAATCCCAGTATAATTTCTACATGGTTACGGATTGCATACGGATGTTTTTAGTGCAGGGCGCAGCTTCGAATGTTGGAGTTTCAAATAAAATAAAAGATAGTGAAGGGTGGGAGAGAGAGATTAGATAATGTTATTTAGTTTCCCTTAATTAAATTGGGTTGGGTAATAACGTTCTAGATAGTAGGGGGTTAAAGAGGAGATTTCACAACTTGTGAGGATAAACAATGAGTGCGGGTTGTTTCGTGGGATGCTGGACTATCACGGCTGTGGAAATATTGAGAATCAAGTGCATTATGGGAGGCTGGACTGTCAAAGCTGTGAAAATATTGGGAATCAAGTGCATTATGGGAGGCTGGACTGTCAAAGCTGTGAAAATATTGGGAATCAAGTGCATTATGGGAGGCTGGACTATCAAAGTTGTGAAAATATTGGGAATCAAGTGCATTATGGGACCTTATAGGGTACTGGTACAAGTAAACCGGAGAATGAAGTAAATCACGAGATATTGTAACTGTTTTAAGCAGGGCAGATTTGTAAACGTCATCCTTAAAAAATACGTTTTTTTTCATTTTCCAGCTAGTGAACTTTCCAGTTTTAAGATCACTGCCAAGTCAGTTACGTTTTTATAATAATGTAGTTTTTTTATTCTTCATATAATTATGTAGTTTTTTTTTTTATCTTTAAAATAAGTAAATTTACAGTATCAGGTCCCCCCCCCCCTCTCATCTACTACAGAGCAGCTTACGCATTATAATTTAATTTTGGCCACATGCTGCCTTATATATTTTTATTTTGGCCACACGTTCCTCTTTATATGTTACTCTTTGTCCACACTGTCCACACGTTTCTCTGTATATTTTAATTTTTAGCCACACGTTACTCTTTATATTTTAACTTTGGCTACACGCTGCTCTGTATTAAAATTAGACGGGGTAGGCCCCACTTCTAGTGAGCCTTACCATTACACCAACTACTCACTCCTGAAGCCTAGGAAAAATGTTCACCTCTCTTCATGTTTGCAGAAGGTACAGGAATGTTGAAATATGCCGAGAAACCATTCAGCTAACGACGTCTATTCTAAGAACTCCAATATAGTGTATGGGAGGGGGGGGGGAGGCAAAAAGAGAACTTGGCCTGAAGCCTAAAACCCAGGGTTTTTTAAAAAAAAAAAAGGGTGCGCTCACGTTATTAGCTACCTTTAATTATACCTGTTGGATTGAACCACCACGGATACGGTTCTCTAATTGCTAGGCCAAACAGATGCGAGGAAGCTCAGGGGATTACCTCCACACACAAAAAAAAATCCATTGCGTTAGGTTAGGGATATTTTTAACTTGACCTAAGGAGTCGTCGTTGTTTTTGTCCGAGTATACTCCAAGAAAGATAAATTGAAATATGTTAATCCTACATTTTCGATTGTTTCCATTTAGAATGCGATTAGTCATACTAAGGGAAACAAATGATGACATACTCTTAAAGGGAAAATGTATTTCGAGACACGACACTTCTATAGTAGTACATGTATAATTAGCTTTTAAGTAAATCTCTCACCGTAATTTTTTAAGAAATTACAGGACGGAGGACGTATTATTAAAGATTTGAAGAATCTACATGTTTTTATTGCTTGCATCAACGACACTTGTCAAAATTAGTATCCAGGTTAGTAGGTTGTAACGTTTAGAATAATGATTGGAGTTTGTTTAATGACTTGGGGTCATCGATATAAATGTAGATGTTGTTAATCAGCAAGTACCAAAAATGTATCAAGATCCTTCGTAGACTGTTCTTAAACATTATGTCCAGCCACCATAGGTTTCTCTAACATGAGTCGAGCAAGGATTGAAGCTGAGATCCGAATCCCAGACTATCAGGTTAGTAGCCGTGCGCTCTATCGTCCAATTAGACGTACGGACATTAAACGAGCCACACTACCGCTTCAAACATCGAGGTCGTGGAAACACGTGAACTCTACTTCTTCTGCCATGTAGACCGCCAGGTTCGAAAAGGTTCACTTCACTTCATTTATTCCTTTGTGGTTCCCGAGGAGCAAAAGGCTGAAGCCACATCTCTCCATCAGACGCGCCTTTGAGCAGCTCTCTTTATTTGCACCCTTGTAAGCCCGGCAGCCCTTGCCTCATCTTCTACTGTCTTCCTCCAGGATTTCCTTGGCCAGCCCAGTTTCTTCTTCCCTTGGGGATTTCTCGCAATGTTGTTTTCTCTCCCAAAGTTTTTTGTGTACCATGTAAAGCAATGCCAGCTTTGTAAGACTGTGTCCCACTGTGTTGCTAATACTGACATTTTACCAACGTTCTGGGTTAGGCTCACCAATCCTTGATGCCATGAGATCAGTGTCCGCACGACACAAGTAGCGGCACCAAAAGACAGAGGAAGGTCGGGGGCATTAACTTATGAATGAAAACAGCCAGCAACCAACCTATAATAACACAGTAGATGCCGGGGGGGGGGGGGGGGGGGTGTGGGGTGGGGATGACATTATGGTGTACACGATAGAAGGTTAGCGGTGATTTAAAACAAAATAAACTAACAGTAATAGCTACAGATTAAAACTACAGCCGTGTAATTAGCCTTCAACACCGTCAATTTGTGTGGGGGTTGATCAATAGAGAGTGCGTAAAGAATAAATTTCGATATTTATACAGCGACGACGCAGATTCTTATACACAACTAGAGGATGGGTTTTGAAACTATATTTGAGCTATATTTTTTTGGAGTTTAAAAATGGTAAAATGATTTTGTTTCAGCGACGGCGCAAACAGATTTAATTACAACTTGGCCGAGACATTCTTTGATAATAGCGATGATCGAACGCCGGATGTGATGAGAGTAAAAACAAGTTCAAGGTGTCCGCGGAAATGACGAAGAACACGAGTTTAGTGGGTCAGCGGAAATTACGTGGAACGCGGCTGTTGAGTGAGATGTAAAAGTATTGTATTCGACAGAACCTGCATTATAACACTCCATGAAATCGTACACAATGCGATATTCTAGCAGCCTGCAATCATACACACAGTAATATTTTTAGAGAGAACAGTATTTCAGCAATATTCTAATAGCATGCAATCAGTATTTGTTTCAGCCGAAGGACGTCCAACGACCCCCCCCCCCCCCCCCCCACAATCCGCCCCCAACGAAATAAAATAAAATATAATAAATATACACCCCGTCCCCACCGGAAAACTTAGTCCGTACCCCAGAAATTCTCAAGTCCCACCCCCACCCGGAGAAATAAAAAGGTCTGAAAAAAACACTGCTTGCAATATTATACACATCAATATCCTAACTCAATCTGCAATCATACATACAGCAATATTCTAACAGCCTACAATCATACACACAGCAATATGTCTTATTTATACACTCAACTGTTTTTAAATTTACTCTAATGTGTCCACAATTCTTATAGAAAAAAATATGTTCATAAAGCCCATTTCATCTCTGCTTTCTATTTTGTTGTAGACTACATCTCAGTAACAATAACCCTTTAACTAAACTTAGCCCGAATTTAACCTGAAATTATTGTTATCGGGTACAAAAGCTAAACCATTGCGTTGGCGCGGCTAATTGCTCACATTATTTATCTTAGATTCTTCGTACATTCCAGAATTCTTAATTGTAAAAAAAAAAAAAAAAAAGTTGTTTACTTGCGTTACATCAAATTACATCGAAATAGTATCTACGCTGGATTTGTGATATAAAACATAATGGTTATTAGCCTAGATAACATTTAAACATACGATTTTTAAACATCTTAATTACAAAGGCCAAGGCTACGAAGATCTCATTAATTTTAATCAGCAAACTAAATTTAAATTAGACCCTGATATCTAAACTTGTAAAAGTCACAACCGGCGCCTTAAGCACCGCCACCCACCACAGAACAAGTCTTTACCTTACTGTGATTACCTCCCTTTCCAGACGTCAATGGTTAAACTGTGATTGTGTTACCGGAGCGGATTTCACTCGTGGCATTTAGTAACCAACGAGTATCGATTCCATCCCGTCCTCCCCCGTATCTCGGCATCCAGGGCTATCACCACCTCCACCCACCTCCCTCCCTCCCGTCCCCCTGGGCATAGCGCGGTACACTCGCACCAGACCCCCCCCCCCCCTCTAACCCAACCGCCTCAACCAACATCAGATCTCCACAAATTGACAAAACAGTATTTGATGGTAGTTATACGAATCTAAAAACCTACATATACAATTCCCTATGAAGGTAGTTTTATAGCTGAATCAACCGATCTATAATCATCCATTATGAAGGAAGGCGTGGTCAAATCCAAGCACCAAGTTTGCCAACCTTACCTCGGGTTGTATGGTCGTATCAACCCGGACATTACTGCAACCATTTATATGCTAATAAAAACTAACGGTGGGTAATTTGATATTTTATTGCTAATTACTTTGTTGATAATTTGTGGGCTTCGTTGCTTTGTTAGGGGAATATTTTTTTTACATCCCAACTGTCAATTTTAAACCTCACATATCTCTTAACATTATTCTTCGTTCTTAATTGAGATATTGAAGAGGATTTTATTCTTGGTTGGACAAAGGCTATGGAAGCAAATCCAAAAAGAAAAGCAGGCTGAAATCGGAGTCAATGGCCTCAATGGCGCATAACCAGTTGACACGTATCCTTAATTGTGATGGAGGCGTGGTCGAGTCGGCAAAGCTCTTGTTGTTAAATTCGAAAAAAAGTCTCGAGTTCAAACCCTCTGGCAGATAAGGCTCGATCCCTTCCAACACTAAAAATTAAGAACGAAGAAGAAGAAAAAGAGGATCTCCTCCATCACAATTAGGTATTACGTGTCAATTAGTTATGCGCCATATGGCTCGTTCACTCCGAATTTAGCCAGCTTGCATTTCTTTATTTGTTTCTAAAGCCTTTATCCAGCCCAGAAAAATCTGCAAGGCAGCAGCTGTTTAATTGTGTAGTTTTTCTCCTAGATGAGTTATAGTCCACTAGCTAACGAACCTCATCTGTGAAGGATCCGAACTCGGGACTTTTGAAGTAGTAATCGTACGCTTTCCCAACGTACCACGTTATCTTCAACAATGTGTTACTGCCATACACTGCACATGCGCGTTAGAAGAACATTATATTGCTTAAATAATAACACACATAAATAATACAAAATCAGTTTAAGGCATTGTCAGGATGCCAGCCCCAATTATAAAACTAATTTTCCACGGTTAATTAACCCGCGAAATAGAACAAGAGTTTAATTTGAAACTTAATTTAGTGATGAAAAACCTGATTAAAATTTTAACATCGCAAAACGGGAAAAAGACATTTAAAATCCCACTGCCGAGGACGACGGAACAATGGTGAAAGGAACTCGTTCACTGGTTCCGCCATTGCGGTCAACTCCAAAGGGAAATCACTGTAAACATAGAACACGTGCACTGAACAAAAATAGCAACAGAAAAATGGCGGGGCATTAATTCTCTGTACACAAATAAACAAAGTACTTAGATGGCCTGAAGTACATAATATGCTGATTTAACATGTCTTATTTTAGATGAATATTTTTTTGCCGTGTTTTTAAATATATCTCCGCGCATATCGCAGTGTTCGGTGTCTGTATAGATTTTTTTTTTCAAGGGAAGTCACTCTAAATTATTTAGAAACCAGAACTCGCCTAATTAAATAATATAATATTTCATAAGATCTAATCTTTTTTTTAAAAAAATGATTTAAACTGTGATGTATTCATCAACACACTTACACTCTAAGATACTCTACACGTTGGATTGTAAGTTAGGGGCTCGGCTGCCATTAAGGATGCCGTCAGAAGCCTAATTGCTACTAACCTTTAATGATTGAATCCAGACCCCCCCCCCCCCCCATCAAAAAAAAAAGTTTCACTTACAAGAAAAAAAGATTCGACAGTATCCAGTGACTAAAAACTAAAAAAAATTATTTTAATGTGCCAAATTATGTTGTTTTTTTTTTCTTTAACCCTGCAAGGTCAAGTTCAGCAGTGAGTCAGGGCTGGATAAAACCTCTATACTCAACAATGCCTTATACGTAAACTTAAAGAAGAAAAAAAAGCATTAGACTATGAAATAAAATGCGTACTATAATAATAAATAACTGAATAACGATGGAAAGCCTAATTGTAACAAATAAAACTACTATCAAAATTAAACGTTCTATTCCAACCCAACAATTCCCTTACACCAGGTGAACGTTTTGTTCAATCCTCATTAAAAAAAAAAATTCGCCCACTTCCGTTTGTTCCGCGCAGACGGAACAGTAAACATCCTGGCCTCGTGACCTCAACTCATGTTTCCGGAAACGCGAGTTGTCGGAACATGAAATTTGTTGAGCCCACATTGGCCCCTGTTTATCGTTACGTCATCGCCTCAACACCTTGATGAGGTAAGGATGCGCACGTCTGCTGGGTAATTCGTCTGATCCTTATAGGTAAACAAACAGGTTGTGGTTCCTTCAGGGCCGTGGTAACCAACTACAACCGACCAACGATAAAATGAAGGTGTGGATATACGCCATAAAAACGTGGGGCTAATAAAATGAAGATTGTGTGACGACGTCATAATCATTAGCAGAAGTACACCCACACGCCAGCCAACCTACATAAAGAACACAGTTTAGTAAAACTTGCCCTGGTAACTATTAATAGTGTCCTTACGCACCAACCTCCTCACATAAGGAACATATTTTAACAGACACTTACTTTTATAATAGGCAGAGGTGTTATAGAACACAAATCATCTTACACAAAGAACATCCTACAGAAAAATTGAACCTGATAACAGGAAGAGGTGTTCGAGAACACCAATCATCTTACACAAAGAACACCCTACAGAAAAATTTGAACCTGATAAACTGGAAGAGGTGTTCGAGAACACCAATCATCTTGCACAAAGAACATCCTAAAACGATTACTGGCCCCGACATCAGGCAGGAAATAAAATGCAGGCGAAAATTGCATACAGATTAACCCAGACATTCTCTCCCCCGGCTACCAGCAATTTATGAGCACGTAAGTGGAAGCTAGAACTACAAGCCCTGGGTCCCCATGTTTGAACATTATCTGTATACTTAACAGTTTGTCAATAGAAGAATAAAAGCTGATTGAAAGTAATTTAGTAAACTATGACACTTATTTGTTAAAAGTGGAAAGTTCAACTGGAATTTATTGACCTAATACCAAAGAAATATTTTTAAGGATAAAAAAAAAATCTATGATAAGCGTCGTTTTAAGAATCAAACAAGAAAAGGGCAGTTCACTCTTATCAAAGTTGGTGTTACAGATCAGAAAGGTGATGATGACTTGATGGTAATTTCACAGTGCCACACTGTAGCTAAAATCTGCTTGATACAACATCACACATCATCTGATGGTAATCTCAAGTTAATATGATTCAGCTACAAAAACTCACGGGTATGTCGCGGTAGCAGTGCTCGAAATCTCGGGACAATCCAATGATAACTTTCTAGTACTAGAAATCTTGAGTTAATCTCGTTAACACCTGAACTAGAAATATCGGGTTAATCCCGTGATTACACTAGAACTAGAAATATCGCGGTAATACCCTGAAAACTCACTATAAATCTCGAGGTAATCCCGTGAAAACTCACTAGAACTAGAAATCTAGAGGTAACCCGAAACAGTGTGGTCAGATGATAGATCATGCGGCTTCTAACCCGAAAGTCTCGAGTTCGAATCTCGGGTTCATGTTAGTAGAACGTGCATAAATCCACACAGCTCTGATGGGTACCTGACTCACGTTAGGGAAAGTAAAGGCGGCTGAGCATAATGTTGACCACACTACCCCTTTAAATGTCGAGTTCAAATACACAGGTTAACTCTTTAGATGCCCCATAGACCGTCAGGTTCATAAACTTTACTTTTACAAAATAGAACGAAAGAGCATGAAAGTCATACAACAAGGCTACAGAGCTAGTAACGCGTGGTAATTGGGCAACATACCTAGAGACCTCGGGGTAATAGGCCTACATCATATCTGGAGATCTCATAGTAATAGCTACATACTGCGGCAAAACGGCATTAATTTGGTTGATATCGTTTGGAAGACAAACAATGTTTGAAACTTCCACATTAAGACAACTGCATGCCAGAAGTCAGTTTAAGTGAAATTGGTCATCCAACTGGCCACTGAATTGCTCTGTGTATAAGTATAAGCCACGAACAGATGAACTCTTTAATTTAAAAGATCGTAATTTAAAAAGTCCTTTCATTAAAAAAATCGAGCAGGATTTTTTTTATTTTTTTTGTAATCAGTTCAAACTTCAGACACAAGATGTGTAATAGAGATAATCTCTTTATCTGTTTTTTTTTATTCGATGCATTAGCGCTGGGCTTTTTTTTTATTTTTCCAGAAGATTTCCTTTATTTAAAAAAAAAATAACAATGTTATTGGCAAAAGATAAAAAAAAACTAACGAATGCAATTCTTCAATTTGAATTCTTTAACGAACAAAGACATGAGAGGGAATGCTTTTTAAGTTATTAAATTTAAAATAAAAATTAAATTTAAAAAAAAAAAAGTATCAGAGTAGGATTATTTTTTTAAATAAGAAAAAATTTGCATTTCAAATTTTGGAAGCTGATTCTTAAGTTATTCGTGTCGTCCCCCTCCGCTAATTTGGCCCTCAATGGCTAGTTCGGCGAGAGATTTTCTTTTCTTACCTTGTCAAGCCAGGCTGACAAGTCACGACGTACGGATAAAGATTATTTAAATGCGGTCTCATTTTCTCGTCTCCTAACTTCAGTTTGGGAATCCATTTTTTTTTATTTCCCCGCATCAGACACTTTTTTAGATGGAGGCAATGAGTGCCGATGTAATTGTAAATGACGCTCCGGTTAACGTGCATGCACACCCTGTTCATTTCAGAATTGAAAGTATTGCATAAAAAATGTAAGACACCTCGGGTATTTTTTATTTCTTAAGACTATTTTTATATTTAATTTTTAACGGAAAAAATTCTCACGCAATCTATTGTAAAAAGTTGATGTATAAAAATTATTTCAAAAAGTGAACCTTTTAAAAAATTAATTAGAATGCTGTTAGGTCAGAATCCCACAAACACCTATTCATTAGATAATTACAGGGTACACAGTAGGGATGGACAGTAGGTGACGCGTTCAAAGGAGACTGACCGCTCTGACAGGACAATAGTAGTCTTTATACTGACCAGTAGCCAGGGTTGTTAGCGCCAGGGGGGATAATTTGTTAGGTCACATGTTCTGAGCTCATTGTCCCGTGGGAACAGCTAGGGGGTTAAGACAGGGGTATAAATACAGGCAGGTTAGTTAGTCTCTCTCTCTCTCGCACAAGCGCTCCCGACGTTAGCGGTTAGGGGAAGCCTCGCTCAGCAGAACAGGCATTCAGCACATTAATAAACAGCATAAACTAAGAAGGTCTCCTGTTCCGTTGATTACTTCACTGTAGCTGACTCGGGTAGAATAATTAAATACCCCTAGACAACGACGGCCTTATTGGCTAGTGCCCGAGCCAGTGTCAGCAACGTATTCGGCCGGCGACTAAGCAACCGGACGGCAACGTCGTAGTCCTGGTCTGCAACATCTGGGGACTCGTCCTATCGGACATAAGGGCCTCTCACAAGATCGAAGCTTCCCGCATGATATTTTTCCTGCACAAGTTGTCGCTATTGCAACTGTTCCTGTAAGAAGCTGTTCCTGTAAGAAGCTGTACCAGTAAGAAGCTGTTCCTGTAAGAAGCTGTTCCTGTAAGAAGCTGTTCCTGTAAGAAGCTGTTCCTGTAAGAAGCTGTACCAGTAAGAAGCTGTTCCAGTAAGAAGCTGTTCCTGCAAGAACTGTTACTGCCCTCGTATCAAGCTATCCTGTACGAAACTGTTCTGGTACCAGCTGCTCCTGTATTGGATGTTCCTGTAAACTAAACTGTACTGTGCAACGAGCTCCCGTAACAACCGTTCCCGCAAGACGCTATCCGTGTTAGAAGCTGTTCCTGCAACAGACGTCCGTAAACAACGTTCCCATACGAAGTGTTCCTTGGCCAGAGTCTAGCAAGTCACGAAGTGAGCCGTGTGAAGACTACGCTGATGTCCACCGAACTCATCGTTGATGTCCTTTAGTCTACCAACCCAGAAGCCAAGTGTATTTTGTGTGTGAGCGTGTGAAGGTGCAGCAGCCTGCTGATATATTGGACCAGCACTCCTGACCTACAATCACACTCTGGGGTAAGTGCCTTTTGTATCAGCCCTCGTGCGGTGCTCTCGGCAAGCAACTTACTCTGGTTTTCTTCTACCATTGGGGTTAGATATACCCGCGTGAAATTCTCTATAGTCGTAGAGGTTAAGTAAACTTCCTGAGTTGCCATTACTGGGGTTTCTAGGTAGGCTAGTTGGGAATTTTTCGTTAACATAAAGCATACACGGCAGTCTCGGCGTAAGCGTCACAAACAGTTGTTACCTGCTAGCGTTGTAGTGGGCGTAACCTTAACCGCTGTAGTTACAATAGGTCGTACATTCGAATAAGACGTGTCAGACGTACACCCCCGCTGGTCACGCTACACGGACCGCAATTAACCCTTCCGCCTAGTTGCGTGCCTGGACTTTCACTGACCACTACTTGACATTGTTCGTCTTTCATTTCGACCAATAGAAACTACCCGACACGCCCACCGTGACTGTGACAATGAGCGGTGAAGATAAATTGTCGCTTGGCTATTACTTGGCATTGGGTCAGAAGTATAAAATTTGCCAAGGGAGTAAACTATTAGAGTGGGCTGAAAATAAACTAGCAGAAGCAGAAGAAAAACATAGAGAGGAAACAAAACTAAAGATAGAGTTAGCCGAACGAGAGGCTAAGAGAGATTTAGAAAAACTGAGAATAGAATCAGAAGAAATGGTTAAATTAAAAACCCTCGAACTGGAGCAACAAAGTTTGTGTAACCAACGGGTAGTTGAACAAACAAAATCATATGTCCCACGTCTCAAGCTGATTGGTTTAAAAAGTAACGGTGGTCCAATGGACATGGAAGTAGTGATAGATATTTTTGAAAGAGAAGCTAGAGAGGTAGGGTTAGATCATAGATATTGGTGCCATGAGTTCAGGAAAGTCCTGTTAGACAGAGGCTGTGATGCCTGGTTAACTGAGCTAGGAGCAGAAGAAGACTACACCAAATTAAAACGAGAAGTTCTGAAACATTTTGGGCTGACAGAGTCAGGCTACAGCAATAGGTTTAACTCATCCAAACCCAACTCTGAGGACAAACCAGGAAGCTACATTAGGAGAACTAGACATTATTTGAAGAGATGGGTCGAACTAAGCGGGATAGAGAAAACTTATGACGGTCTGTTTGATCTGATTCTTAAAGATAAAATCTTAAGGACAGTAAGTGAAGATATCAGACAACACATTCTAATACATAACCCTAGGACTGTTGACGAGGTGGAGAAACAGTGTGACAACTATTTCGCTATATTTCCGACGAAACAGCTAGGCGACTCACCAGATGCACCGACAGAGCTTATAGCTACCATAGCAGAATCAATGCAATCAGTCTTAAAAGATGACCGACGTCTTAGTAGATCAAATTCACCGCACTTCAGACACAGCTATAGACACAACACACATAGCTCGAAATCACCGATATACAGACACCATCCTAGGGACAACTCTGGTCCTCGTCGATCACAATTCACAAAACATAGACAGAATTCTGACTCAGACAGTGATAGTTATGTCCAGTCACAGGGTCAATCTCGACAAACTACTCGGACTTATAACAACTCGCCTCGACCACAAACTAAATGTTTTTCATGCGGCTTAAGGGGCCATATAGCAGCTGATTGTAATGTCGATACCGAACGGACACAACGACAGGGGCGTAAGAAATCACCTAAGGTGGATAAGAACCGAAATAAACAGAAGGTCAGTTTTAGAAACAACAAAAGATGTCTAGTCCCGGAGTTTAGTGGAGAGTGCGAAGATTGTGAACAGTGTATCAACCAAATGAAATTTACCTTGCCAATAGGGAACATAGTTAGCGATCAGTGGGAAAAACGTTTTAAGGGAAAACTACCTATCGTCTCTGGAAAATTAGACAATCAGACAGTTACTGTTTTGCGCGACACAGGCTCTGTAGTAATAGCGTGTAGGAAACAGTTAGTGGACAGAAGTAGATGGAATCGTGGTAGGATGACGATTAAGACAGCCAACGGTGACAGCAAGAGAGTGCCTAGAGCGTTGGTGAGCATTGAAACTCCTTATCTTACTGGAGAGTTTCTAGCCGTCCTTTTAGATGACCCCCCTGCAGACCTTATAGTCGGCAATGTAGGGGGAGCCAAGCCTCCATCTAACGAAGACCTTGGTATTATCGCTGCTGTAGAAACAAGAGGGCAAGCCAGAAATAAGAACAAACTAGATGGGAAACAAACTTATAACATCCTAGGCAAAACTGTATCGGCTGAGGAATTTAGGAGACAACAGTCCAACGATGATACCCTCAAAAATTGGTGGAAGTCTGCAAAAAAGGGTGATAAGAAGTGCACAATTGTAGACGGCTTGTTGTTCAAAGTCGTCGGACACATTAGAGGGGAAGATCAAATTCGTTTAGTCGTTCCATCAGCACTTAGAGATACTGTGTTAAAACTAGGCCACGACACACCCATGGCCGGCCACATGGGGTTGGCTAGAACAAAAGCCCGGATCTTCTCAGAGTTTAGATGGCCAGGCGCAGCTGGAGACATAAGAAAGTACTGCTACAGTTGTGACACATGCCAGAAAGGCAAGAAGAACATCGGCAATAAAGCGCCGCTAGGTAAATCACAAGTGGTTGGACAACCATTTGACAAGTTAGCCATTGATATTGTAGGGCCTTTAAAGCTTACAAAGAAGAGAAATGGGTTTATCCTAACGGCTATAGATCTATGTACAAGATGGCCTGAAGCGGTACCTCTCAAAAGTATAACTGCATCTGAGGTTCAAGATGCTCTGGTCTCAATTTTTACTAGAATGGGATTCCCTGAAGTTATCTTGTCAGATAATGGGTCCCGATTTACGTCAGAAATTTTCAACAAGGTTTCGAAGCTGCTAGGTATTAAACTGGTGCATTCATCAGCGTACCACGCCATGTCAAATGGGGCAGTTGAAAGATGGAATGGTACTTTCAAGGAAATGCTGAGAAAAATCACAGCAGATAGACAGGAAGACTGGGACGAATTTATACCGGCAGCTCTGTTCGCCTATAGGGAAGTCCCAAATGAAATCACTGGCTATTCACCCTTCGAACTCATGTTCGGTAGAAAAGTTAGGGGACCTATGAACATACTTAAGTCCATTTTTACAGGCGAAGGAACTACAGACTGTAAGACTAGGTTAGCATATGACTACTTACTTGACTTAAAACAAAAATTACAGTCAGCGTGTAGGTACGCTACAAGAAAGACAGAAATAAGTAAAGATAAATACAAAGAGTATTATGACAAATCAACTAAAGTAAAAGACATTAGAATTGGCGACCATGTGCTGGTCCTAAAGCCTCAACTGCTAAACAAGTTAGAGCTTAGATGGGCAGGGCCTTACGAGGTTGTTAACAAAATCTCAGACCTAGACTATGTTGTTAGAGTCGGTGAGAGGACTAAAGTCTTCCACGTAAACCGGATAATACTGTACCACCACAGGAATAATTCAGATAAGTCCAAAACACATCCCGTGCTAGCGGCCGTATCGGGTGTTATCGAAGAAGAAGAAGAGGAGCCTGAGTGGGGCAATGATCCGCAACCAGGTGTCCCACCGGTTAGGATTAGAACGCCTGACGTGACAGAACCCACCGACCTAACCACAATTCAAATTAACGAAAAACTCTCCGAGTCGCAACGCACAGACCTACATCGTCTGATCCATGAGTTTAAAGATATTATCAGTAATATACCGGGTAAAACTAATTTAGTTGAACACAACATTGAGTTGGGTGACTTTAAACCCATTCGGATGAAACCCTATTCTATTCCCTACGCACGCAGAGAAATAATGAGAGCAGAAATCGAAGAAATGGAAAGATTAGGGATTATAGAAAAGTCAAACTCAGACTATAGCGCCCCGGTAGTTTTGGTCAAAAAGAAAGATGGGTCTGCCCGATTTTGTGTTGACTACCGCAGGCTGAACGCCGTCACCATATATGACGCTGAGCCTATCCCAGACCAAGAGGAGCTATTTGCCAAGTTGAATAGTGCCAAATATTTCACTAAATTAGACCTGACCAAAGGCTACTGGCAAATACCCCTCAACGATAAAAGCAAGAAGCTTACAGCATTCTCTACACCTTGGGGACTTTACCATTTTAATTACCTCCCTTTTGGTCTGTCTACCGCTCCCGCAAGCTTCGCCAGATTAATGCGTTTAGTTCTGAAGGGCTTAGAGAACGTGGTCTCATTCTTTGACGACATATGCATTTATAGTGACAGCTGGGGGGAACACGTTAAAAGCTTAGAGGCAGTATTTAGGAGATTAAGGGAAGCGGGGTTAACTGTAAAACCGTCAAAAATTGAACTAGGATTTGAACAGGTAAGTTTCCTCGGTCATATAGTGGGAAGTGGAGTAATGGCACCTCAGAAAAGTCTACATTTATCCCCAACTTTAGCAATCTTAAGGGTGTATTGACTAATCTTTTGGCGGGGGATAAACCAGAGAGAGTTGCTTGGACAGAGGAGTGCAACAGGGCTCTTGGGCTGATACAGGAGCACTTAAACTCAGAGCCTGTCCTTGTCCTGCCCGATATTACCCAACCGTTCATACTCAGGACGGACGCCTCAGCACGCGGCATCGGCGCAGTGCTACTGCAGGCTAAAGAGGGGGTGCTGCGGCCCGTCAAATATGTCAGCAGGAAGTTGCTACCGCGAGAGACGAGGTACTCAACAATTGAGAGGGAATGTTTGGCCATTATCTGGGCAGTGGGGAAGTTAGCACTGTACTTAAACAACGTACACTTTACACTCCAAACGGACCAACGAGCTTTGAAGTATTTAAATAACTGTAGTTACAGCAACTCTAGATTAACTCGATGGTCTCTATTGTTACAAGAATTTAAGTTTACTATAGAGCATATACCAGGAAAAGATAATATAGTAGCGGACATGCTATCAAGGGAATAGAGAGAATGAGTACTAGGGGGTGGATTTTGAAAGCGTGAGTGCTAGACTCGCTATGTGTTATCACTAATAGCAATAGAAACAAAAAGTATGCAAGCACACTTGAAATTTTATAATTGTTCTACTTGGCTCCAAAAAGTTAAATTTTGCGTGAATGAGTGGGTGCATGAGCTATTGAACGTTGGTTGCAACATATATATATATAGACTATATATTTCTTTTTTTTTTTTTTAAATTTTTTTCCCATCAAATGTGCTAACTGCTGTTGTAGATTCTGTTTTAAGCTTTGATTGTTTTGTTTTTCTTAAATATTTTTTTTATATATATGCATTATATATTATTATGTATATTGTAATGTATGTATACACTGTTTAGTTGTATGTATATATCATCTGCTGGGCGAAGGCAAAATTAAAATAGTAGTTTAGTAACTAGTTTTAGGCAAATAGTGCAAAGCCCAATTTGCTCTGGGTATGGGGGAGTATGTTAGGTCAGAATCCCACAAACACCTATTCATTAGATAATTACAGGGTACACAGTAGGGATGGACAGTAGGTGACGCGTTCAAAGGAGACTGACCGCTCTGACAGGACAATAGTAGTCTTTATACTGACCAGTAGCCAGGGTTGTTAGCGCCAGGGGGGATAATTTGTTAGGTCACATGTTCTGAGCTCATTGTCCCGTGGGAACAGCTAGGGGGTTAAGACAGGGGTATAAATACAGGCAGGTTAGTTAGTCTCTCTCTCTCTCGCACAAGCGCTCCCGACGTTAGCGGTTAGGGGAAGCCTCGCTCAGCAGAACAGGCATTCAGCACATTAATAAACAGCATAAACTAAGAAGGTCTCCTGTTCCGTTGATTACTTCACTGTAGCTGACTCGGGTAGAATAATTAAATACCCCTAGACAACGACGGCCTTATTGGCTAGTGCCCGAGCCAGTGTCAGCAACGTATTCGGCCGGCGACTAAGCAACCGGACGGCAACGTCGTAGTCCTGGTCTGCAACAAATGCCTATATTTTATAGCACATACAAATCAAGAAGGTTTAAATATCAACGTAATTCATCTATTTTTTTTTTTATATCAATTGTCTTTGGATGAGCTTGTTTTTAAAGGTGTCATCAAAAGTCTAAAATTTCAGCAGTGCTTGACAGAGTGTAAGGTGTCATCAAAAGTCTAAAATTTCAGCAGTGCTTGACAGAGTGTAAGGTGTCATCAAAGTCTAAAATTTCAGCAGTGCTTGACAGAGTGTTCAAAACTTGATTTTAAAAAAAATCATAAAACCTAATTAAATCAATTTATCTTAAGTCCTGACTGTGTGTAACTTTCAGATAGACTTACGCAACAGGACGTGTATTGTTCATATCAGGTTAATATTTAGACCTACACATCGTGTGTATTGCACAGAAACACCAATAGTGAACAATGTATCCTTCATATCGCGGGTCACATATCATCTGAGACGACTTGGTAGAACATGTTAACAGCGATACATGCTGCTGACGACTTCTGACACCACGCTGGATACAGGTATGGAGCGTGTCACGGGGTACTTGATTACCTGACCCTTCCATCTCACGGTGTTCTAAACATGCCTTGGCATCATCCCCCCCCCCCCCATCTCTATGGGAAATAGCCACGCTTAACAAACGCCCCTACACACATACGTTACTAAAACGCTTAAACTGGTCTGTTGTAGTATATAATTCTGCTTGACCTCAGTCGATGGTCACCGTCCTCCAATACACCCCCCCCCCCAAGACTACACGTGACCATCCCCCCCCCCCCCCACACCCACCTAACATTGGTCACGCTTCACAATTCCACACCTGAAGTACTAGAAACGCTTAAACCTTTTTGGAACGCTCACTAATCTGTTATAGCATATCATTCTCCAAAACCCGATTCACTTGTCAACTTCCAACATCCCCCCCCCCCCCTCTGTACATGTGAGCTCCACCAAGCTGCTCATTCCATCAGTTAAAAGAGCCGGGCTAATCGTCGCAATCTAACTAGGTTGGCAACAAATTGGGCAATAATTTACAATCACAATGTGAGCCACGTATGATATGTTATAATTATTCCTTGTGAGTTACTCAACCTGCAACTGTAATAATTTGCAGCAAACAAAAACAAAAAAATTCTGACTATATTTTACAAATCTAATCGAAACAAAAAAAAATTACATAAAAAAACGACAAATTTAGTTACTTGAAAAGATCGATTGTATTACACTGTATACAAGAGATTGAAAGGGGTGGGGTAAGCTCGGGCATAATTAGATTAATACATCTCTAAAATATATTGGATTAGGCTTATTCTCAGAGCATGGCTTAACAAGCATGTCTTTTGCGTTTGCGAGCCGTTATAACATTATTCTGAAATCGTTCTCTAAAGATAAAACTTCGGCGCAGTAAAATATTAACAACAGTAACTGAAGGGTTAGAAATCATTATCGTTATCACATTATCGTAATATACGAGCGAGAGTTTTACGCTACAAGAATCCCACAGAACAGGAAAATGTTACAATCAATGTGATCATCGTAAGCACTAGTGATACCAAGCTGACTAAATGATGATCATACTTCAGTTCTTTACTAATTTCATTATTGCATTTCAAAACCAAGTTTGATTGTGGGAAAATTGTCTTCTGCCAATATGATGAACGGATCTCTGTACCCATCTAATGATACAATAACCCTAATATCATTTTCAGACAACCCACCTCTACTCATCTATCACATAAACCATTTCTGCCCATAAACAGATAACCCATCTTTACCTATCTATCAGACCTCTACCCATCTGATTATCAGATAACCGAACTCTACCCATCCATTAGATAACCCGCCTCTACTAATCTATTAGAAAACCTGTAGATATATCTATCTCTATATATCTCTATCTACCTGACCTTCTGCTATCTCATCAATGTTTGTGCACACTGTGCAGTTGCCGCCATACTCCGCCGACTTGTACCTCCCCTCACCACTCCCCCGCCCCCCTGGTGGTGCTGGTGAAGACTTTCACTGAGAGCCGGCCACATACCAAACATTTTACGTCATGCTGCACAGAATCTATGTCAAGTTCGTGGGGCGGGGGACGGTGGGGTAAACAGGGTGGGGTGGGGTAAACAGGGTGGGGTGGGTAAATCAAGAGATGGTCAACAATACATCTAATGCATGAGAGAGAACTACGTTAGCTCACTTAGAGATATGTGAGCCTTTCATGATAAAGACATTTTTCATAAAATGGTTTATTAAAGTAAGCATCGTTGAAAGGTATATTATGGTACTGTTGCATTAAGGACCATTAACAAGACAGTGTTAACGAAAATTGTTAGAGCCTTTTCCTTACTTTTTAACATTGTTTGATTTAACTAATACAAAAGGGTCATTACTATTCGCCCTCGGATGACAGGTTCTCGATTCCCGTTCTTCTCAAGTTATCCTGAAAAAATGTCCTTAACATTTTTGCGGTTTCGGTTCAATGACTTTCGGGACAAACACTTGTTAGAAAGTAGTAGACACATGAGTCGTTACAATAATTTATCTTAGCATGTATTTGAAACGGACGTCTATTCCCAAATTAACCTCAAGTAGCACATGATCTATATATATATATATATATATATATATATATATATATATATATATATATATATATATATATATATATATATATATATATATATATATATATATACAAGAAAATAACGCATAAAATCGATAGTCATTTTAATACTTTAACCACAGTTAAAAAGTATGCAATGACAAGCCTAATAAAACAAATAAATAACTCTTCATTCTTACCTCTGTCTTATATCATTCAACTATAAAAAAAAATGTTCGTGAAATCGGCAAGAATAACATACACCAGAATCCCAGGCTACAAAGTTTACCACCGTTCGACGGCTTGTCCCGTTCTGCTGCTAGTTAAGCCATCCAAAGGAGCGCTCTGGGAACAATTATCCACTATTCTGGAATCGCGCTTAACGGGTTAACAAGTCCCGTAACGAATTATAACCGGAGGGAAAAAAAATCCGGTTGCGTTGAACGCTGGCTGAGGACTGAACTTGTGAGACGCACGTGTACCTGGTGAGCGCTTGTTTCCAGACTCACGCTCGTCTGCTAGAGGCTCGCCGTCTGCTCCCGGCGCGGCTGCTTCACACAAATTCAGGTTTTGAGATCTGCATTTTTATGGGGTGGTTTTTGATGGGGGTGGAGGGAGAATGACGGGAGGGGGGTGGGGGGGCTAACATGCATGTTTTGTTTCCAGGCAATCTCGTTAGAAATCGTATTAGAAATCGGCTTTGTGTTTTTTGATGTTTAGATTGCAGCCTGTTGAAGAACGTTTTTTGTAAATTCCCGAGAGACTCGAGCTAGCCCTATCTGTTTTCACACGACATGGGAAATAACTCGTGATGTAATGTTTGGAATAAGCCCTTGTTTGACGGTAAACAAATCAAATCCAATCTAGCCTAGGATAAAAGGGGCACTGTAAAGATTCAGAAGTGGATATTTTAATAGCAAGAAGCTATAAATCATTTAAAACATAAATGTATTCAGCTAGAGTTTTAAAATATTTTTTTGTTTTTTTAAATTATAAAAACAACAGAGAACGGCGTGGTTTAACGGAACAACCCGCATTTTCTAATCTGTAAGTCATCAGTAGGAACACGGGGTACCCACAGCAAGCCCCAGGGGTGGAGATCGCATGTCCATACCCCCCCCCCTCCCCACACACACACACACACAAACATCAATACACGTGTAGTATGAAACAGATATCCTTAAATCAGTCAGGAGTTTACCGATAAACACTGCAGAAAAAACGATAAAATAAAACGCACTTCTAAACAACTAATAAAAAAAAAAGCTTTGTTTTCAATTATTTCTTATATGACATAAACCATTTATTTTAATGCCATGGAATGCTGTAACTGTAACTTCCATTAGCGCATGGGGAAGGGGGGAGTGCAGGGGGGGGGAGGAAAAATATTTCAATAATTGCAGGTCAAAAAGTTAAACAGAACAACATTCCACATGTAATGCATACCGAAATTATATAATCAAAAACGTAAATGAGAACAGTTTCAGCTTAAATACAAAGACGCCAATTTTTTCATCAAGATTTTAAAACAAAATCCATACCGCATTAACACAGAAAATACAAAAGAAGTAGGACACAACAAAGGGAATCGGGTAAACTAAATCGATCTTGACAACCGGTTGGGGAGTGGGAGGGGGGGGGGGGCGGTGCGTGGGTCAACGAAAATCTAATCAGAATCAATTTCGTTGTTCGTCTCTAAGCCAACCATTCATTCGTCTTTATATAAACTTAAAGAGCAGCAGAAGTAGAGCAGCCACAACGGTAATTAACGACCCCTTAATGAAGTACCTGAATGCACTCGCCCAAACGTTAAAAAAAACAGAACCTGTGTGTTGATGAGTTCGTTAACACCGGATTAAACCGGATTAAGCGGATTAAGCAGAGGATAAAGACGAGCGGGTGATTCAGCGCTGGCGGTGACTCAGAAACGACTGAAGCTTGCCGTCCGTTCGCTCGCACACGTTACGTAACGGTTGAATCAATCGGGTGCACGGTTTGGCCTGTCGAAGTTCGATCATTTATGCTGGGTATTGATTAGGTCACGTGAGCCGGGTCGGTGTGACTTTGGTGACAATGCTGGCTGGAGATGGCACAATGACGTCCGTTATTGTAATTCTGACCATGCGTGATTAAACACGGTGTGAAATCTATAATCTATCTATCTATATACTACTAAAAGTCAACTTTGTTTACATGTTTGAATATTTATTTGTTTGCCTGATCGAAAATTGTGATATGTTCGACTCTATCTGGAAAGCTGTAAAATGGTATGCAGGTAGAGAATAATTTTTTAATGCAGACAGACTGTTGATCACAAATTTATTTAAAGACGTTAATTAATTTATTGATTTATTCCTATGCAGAATAACCCATTTTTTTTAAAAATATTTGAAAAGCCACTAGACTCGGCGGGACCGTGACGTCACAGGTTTTTGTTTACTCTTTAGTACAATAAAATGGCGGCGTCTATTGAAGAAAATTGTGTTCCCATTCAAAAGTTTAACGCGTTCTAAATCTAATTTTCTGTCGGTCATAACTTTAACAATACGTCCGTTTGCTGTATTTATTACGTTCCAACACTTATATCAATTTTCAACTGTCTTTTTCATTTAGTTTTACGATAAATTTCTCTAGATCTAAAGATCAGCTATCGAAGGAAATTTATGAATCTAGCCTAGATCTAGATCTAGCCTAGATGTAGGTCACTAGATTCAATGTAAATTCTACATCTAGAATCTATTTCAGGCCTTAATTATTTTATATAAATCTTTGTTTGGCTTATTTAAGATAAAATTTAATTTGAAAGTTAGTACTACTAGACTTATTTTTAGATCTAGATCTAGAATCTATACGCGTAAATCAAGTTGCATAAGGAGACACGTAGTATAGTATAAAAATTCACTTGTGACGTCACGAGTAAATAGCTAAAATGGTAGCGTAGTCAGCTCTCATGCAGGAGGCACGGGTTCTAGACCAATATGTCAATGAAATTTTTTTTTTCAATTTTTTTTTTAGATGTGAATGATAACGTTGCCTATCTGAACTTGGCAAGATACAGGGCAGGTGAAGTAGAGTTCATCTGTTTCTTTGTCCTAAGCATATGAAAGGATAGTGTGGTCAGATACATGCTCGGCTGGAATTGTTTTTTAAACGATAAAAACATGTTGTCTGAGACTTGGCAGGACACTGGGCAGGTGAAGTAGAGTTGAGTAGGTCACCTGTGACGTCAGTTTATGAAGGGATAGTCCGAAATCGGTGTTTTCGGTGTTTTTAAAAGATAAAAAACATATATTTGAATGTGGGGTCTGTTTTTTGTGACGATAAGTGACACTGCAGTAGCGTACCGAGGAGGGGGGGGGACGGTAGGGGAGGGGAGGCGGGGGGGTGGGGAGGGGAGGCGGGGGGTGGGGGGGGGGGGAAGGGGAGGCGGGGGGGTGGGGAGGGGGAAGGGGGGGGGGCATATGTTGGGGCGCCAAAATGGTTTGGAAAAATAAATTGATAGGTTGAGGGGGGTTCAAATCGAAAGTTTGAGTGGGGGGGGGGGGGGGTGCACATCAAAAGTTTGAGGGGGGGGGGGGTTCAAATCGAAAACTTTGTCCCCGGGCGCCGGGAAGGGTCGCTATGCCTCTGAGTGACAGACGTGATGTTTTTTGATGGATGACCCCCGAAACCCACAGTTATCCAACGGATGACGGGTATTCTAGTTAATACTAATAGTTTCGCTGTCTCTCTATCTATCTATCTGTCTGACAAGAACGCTCTAGAGAAAACACAAGGAAAATAAAAACATGCACAGTAATTCGAAAAACGAAGTATGACGTCGACACATTTAGCGCACAGAGTAGAAAATAATCTCAAACCCAGAGAGTGCTCAAAGTTATATGACGTCATTGATTTTCGCGTTAACATTGAATAAAAAGGAAATGTTGTCTAATCTTAATGGTTTGCGTGAAGAGTTTCTTGCATACAATTCTTCGGGTAGGGGCGAAGCCCCACCCCCCGCGTAAGAACGTCTGAGCCCCCCCCCCCCCCCTCGGGGAGGGGGCGGACACTGGAAAAAGTATATAATTATATTTCGTTGAATGGGACGGTAGACATGTTTTTTTGGGGGGGGGGGGGGGGGGTGGGGGTGGGGGGGGGGGGGGGGTGGGGGGGGGGGGTGGTGTGTGGGGGGGGGGTGGTGTGTGTGGGGGGTGGGGTGGTTTTAGTTTAGACTTTTTCCTCCCCAGAGAGGGGTGGGGGTACTTGAAATTTTCGGGGGCGGGGGTAGAATTTTCGGGGAAGGGGCGGACACTGGAAAAAGTATATAATTATATTTCGTTGAATGGGACGGTAGGCATGTTTTTTTTTGGGGGGGGGGGGGGGGGGTGGAGGGGTGGGGGGGGGTGGTGTGTGTGGGGGGGCGGTGTGTGGAGGGGGTGGTGTGTGTGGGGGGTGGGGGGTGGGGGTGGGGGGTGGTGTGTGGGGGTGGGGTGGGGTGGGGGTGGTGTGTGGGGGGGGGGGTGGGTTGGTTTTAGTTTAGAGAAAAGAGACAGCACTATCAAGCTAGCGCCCGGTGTATCCTTCCTCAACGGGCCATTTTTCTCGTCTATAATATAAGCGGGCTGAGCGTGTGTCAGTCCTTCCTTCCTTCTGTCATCGCTATAGCTTTTGGAACCATAAAAGTAAACATTCGCACCATGCTGTGCTTTTCAGTGCACCGCAGTGTCTTATTATAAGTATTAGAGTAGGGTTTGTTTATATAACGACATAGAGCAATTTTATAAATGACACTGTGTTTACTTTTTTGCATAACGTTATGAAAATATTAAATATTCGCACATTGCTAAAACATATTAAAAAAATCAATGTCAAATATCATTTTAGTTTATATTCCTAGAAAAAATGGATACATTTCCATAAAAGTAGGTCGAAAAAACTAATTAATTCAACTTTTTTTTTGTGGTAATTTTTTTCAAGGGAGGTAATTTGAAAATATATTTAACTCAACAATAATTTAAGTTAATCTTTTTTGTATTACTACCGCATTGATTAGTATATGTTAATGTTCATAATTAAAAGAGAAAAATGTTAAGATTATTTATATTATTTATTATTTTTTTCTAATTAGTCTATGATTTCTCTAAAATCACTATCTTTTTGCTTTTGTTTTTCGGTGTTATGAAAACAGATGGTGAAATTAGACTTTTTGAGAATAATGGAAATGCTCTCTCTGAGCGCTGACGTATGGGAAAATGTTTTTTTTTAAATATTCAACTCACTCTCAATAAATTAAGTTAATTTTTTTTATTACTTCCACATTGATTATTATATGTTAAGTAAAATAAAAAAAATGTTAAGATTATTTACATTATTTTCTAATTAGACTATGATCTCTCAAAATCACTATTTTTTTGTTTTTGTTTTTCGGTGTTAACAGATGGTGAAAATTTAGAATTATAGTATAGAGAATGCTGGAAAGGCACTCTCTGGGCGCGGATGCCTAAGAAAAGCGTGTTGTTCGTTGGTGATTCTATTGTTGTGGTTGTGTTGTGGTTGTGTTGTGGTTGTGTTTTGTTGTGTTGTGGTTGTGTTGTGGTTGTGGTTGTGTTGTGGTTGTGGTTGTGGTTGTGTTGTGGTTGTGTTGTGGTTGTGTTGTGTTGTGGTTGTATTGTGGTTGTGTTGTGGTTGTGTTGTGTTGTGGTTGTGTTGTGGTTGTGTTGTGTTGTGGTTGTGTTGTTGTTATGTTGTGGTTGTGTTGTGGTTGTGTTGTGGTTGTGTTTGTGGTTGTGGTTGTGTTGTGGTTGTGTTGTGATTGTGTTTTGTTTGTGTTTGTGTTTGTGTTATGTTTTTGTTTGTTTTGTTGTGTTGTGGTTGTGTTGTGTTGTGGTTGTGTTTTGTTTGTGTTTGTGTTATGTTTTTGTTTGTTTTGTTCTGTTCCAAAGTTGGTACATTTAAAAAAGATTTACCGTGGCGGAGCACGGGATGCAGCTAGTTATACTATAGCGAGGTATAACACGGTGCTAAATTGTGTTATAGCGTGCGAAACACTTTGCGAAATTATAATATAGCGTGCGAAACACGGTGCTAAATTATGTTATAGCGTGCTATAACTCGGGGCTAAATTATGTTATAGCGTTTTATAACTCGGGGCTAATTTATGTTATAGCGTTCTATAACTCGGGGCTAAATAATGTTACAGCGAGGTAAAACAAGGTGCTAAATTATGTTATTGCACATGCAATTCATGGTAAACAATTTCAACTGGTGTTCTGTCATTGTCAACTGGTAGATCAACATTATGACTAATGGTGTTAAAAAACTATGTTCACTGGTGTTGTTTGAGAGCATCGACTAGTTGTACTGACTACTGGGATTATAATTGTACTTAATTTTTTTCAAAGTCTATCAAACTGTAAATTAAAATGTTTTAAATAAAACATTTATTCTCTAGCATGCACGTGAGCTGTAAGCAAGATAGTTCAGATAGTGCCAGAAAAGCACGCACGTAAATATTTTCCGACCCAAGGCTCACCCCACTGCGGAACTTAAGTCCCCATCCCAACCTCGTAATTCAATCACAGACCCACTTGCATCCTAAAATAAATAAAAATATCAATATTTTATATTTATATATATATATATATATATATATATATATATATATATATATATATATATATATATATATATATATATATATATGTATACATATATATGTATACGTATACATATATATATATATATATATATATATATATATATATATATATATATATATATATATATATATATATATATATATATATATATATATATATATATATCGGCCGAATTTCCTGGGAATAAAAAATAAAAAGCCCAAGTGCGTAGCTACAAATGATGTAAAGTAGAAAAAAAAACTGTTGGCCCTTCTAATGTTGGCACCTAAACCCACAGGCTAATGATTCTAATTTACTTTAATCGTTCGCCGCCAGAAAATAAATAGAAAATCGGTTCTTACGATATGATGGCGGGCGATAAAGAAGAAAGTGATTGATTGATTGCGTGATGTAATCAAGAACGGCTGGAGTGAATTAGGCAATAGCCAGCTGGTTAACAAATGCTGACAAAGTAAAAGAGACTTAAATATTCTTAACACAAATCGATTACTTTACTACAAATATTTCTGTAATACAATTTGTTTCTAAAATCATACCCCCCCCCCCACCCCCCCGCCTTATACCGGTGTTTAATTCCTTTGAACGAATATTTGTACATGAACACAAGCCACACTTTAATTGCTAATTAGTTAATTACGAAACGTCTTAGAATGTTTATGACAACAAGAAAATTTCAATATTTGAACTAATATAGGCCTACTAAAAATCTCTTACATCAATGCTTTGTATTTGCTAAGTGTTCGTTTTGGAATATGCAACAGATGCAAATAGATGCTATGATGAAGAGCTGTTAGATCAGAAAGTGATCTAGTAACCAAACCTCCCTACCCGCTATAAATGAGAGATTAGATTAGAAAACAACGAAACTATAACGATTAGAAAACAACTAAAATATAACGATTAGAAAACAAACTATAACGATTAGAAAACAACGAAACAATAACGATTTGAAAACAACGAAAAACTATAAGGATTAGAAAAAAATGAAAAACTATAAGGATTAGAAAATAACGAAACTATAAGGATTAGAAAATAACGAAACTATAACGATTAGAAAACAACGAAACTATAACGATTAGAAAACAATGAAAAACTATAAGGATTAGAAAGCAACGAAAAATTATAACTATTGCAAAACAATGAAAAACTATAAGGATTAGAAAATAACGAAACTATAAGGATTAGAAAATAACGAAACTATAACGATTAGAAAACAACGAAACTATAACGATTATAAAACAACGAAACTATAACGATTGGAAAACAATGGAAAAACTATAACGATTAGAAAACACTGAAAAACTATAACGATTAGAAAACACTGAAAAACTATAACGATTGGAAAACAATGGAAAAACTATAACGATTAGAAAACACTGAAAAACTATAACGATTAGAAAATAACGAAACTATAACAATTAGAAAATACTGAAAAACTATAACGATTATAAAACAACGAAACTATAACGATTAGAAAACAACGAAACTAAAACGATTAGAAAACAACGATCCTATAACGATTACAAAACAATGAGAAACTATAACGATTAGATTCGTCCACAACTGCTATTCACATTCATCTGTTCTCAGTCCTACCAATACAGCGAGGGAAAATTTCCAAGGACGCGTTACTTTGTGGCCAGCAGTTAATCTTGACGTATTAATTGCTCGCCCATAAACCCTCCCTTTCCCTTCACCCCCCCCCCCCCCACACACACACACTCACACACACACACGCATGCGAACACAGTCCGGCATGCGTAGAAACCAGTATGGTTTGAAACGGTTTAGTACGAAATCAGATTGATAGTAACAGAATTTCTTGGGGAACCGGATGTAATAGACACTAACAGAGGGTTGGGGGTGTAGGTGGAGTAGAGGGAATCTGATGAAATAGATAGACCCTAGCAGGGGGTTGGGTGTAGGTGGAGTAGTGTGAACCAGATGAAAGAGATACACTTTAACAGAAGGATGAGGTGTGGGTGGAATAGAGGGAATCGGATGAAATAGATGAGATAGACCTTAACAGAAGGATGAGGTGTGGGTGGAGTAGAGGGAATCGGATGAAATAGATAGACCCTAACAGAGGGATGAGGTGTAGGTGGAGTAGAGGGAATCGGATGAAATACATATACTCTAAAAAAAAGGGTGGGGGATGTGGGTGTAGGAGGAGAGGGATAAGAAGGTCTCGGGTGAGAGAGATACTCTTACAGAGGGTTGGACGGTGGATAGAATGTGGGGGGTGGGAGGGAGGTGAACGAAACAGATGCTGCACTTGTGGAGACGGGACGTTAACAGCTGGCAGTTTCATTAACACTTGGCGGCTTCTGTCGTTCCCTCTGACATTGTATCGATGGGGGTCAACTTTAGTATTGATGGGGGGCGACTATAGTTGTATTGATAGGGTCAACGTGTTGTCGTATTGATGGGGTCAACTTGTTGTCGTTTAGGTGGGGGTCAACGTTAGTCGTATTGATGGGGTCAACTTGTTGTCGTTTTGATGGGGGGCGACTTTGGTCGTATTGATGGGGGTCAACTTGTTGTCGTTTTGATGGGGGGGGGGGGACTTTGGTCGTATTGATGGGGGTCAACTTTAGTCGTATTGATGGGGGTCAACTTGTTGTCGTATTGGTGGGGGTCAAGTTTAGTCGTATTGATGGCGGTCAACTTGTCATATTGATGGGGGTCAACTTTAGTAGTATTGATGGGGGTCAACATTAGTCGTATTGATGAAGGGGGAAGGTAACCTTTTGTTGCATCGTTGATGGGGGGGGGGGTGGGTAACTTTAGTCGTATTGAGGAGGTTAACACGGATATCCTCCCTGCTGATCCTTCCCTTCCCCCCCCCCCCACCCCTTTCGAGAAACACTGCCCGAGTTCCCACTATTGTCTCCTCTCATCGCCTTCATCATCTCACGTCACTTCTCCTCACATCCACAGAGCACGTGACGTCACTACGTGAGCTATTTATATCCGTCCGCTTGTCATAAGCCCTGCCTCATCAATAGCTTCAAGCGTACGGAGACCGGGGGCGGGGGGATGTGTGGGTGAGACTAACATAATCTTAACGTTCAAAGTCATCCAGAATAGGAATCACCTTCCACAACAATTATGCGAAACGACAGGTCATTTAAAATAAAAGAGCATCGGGATAGTTTGGCGTGAGCTTGACTTCAACGTAAAATAAGAAAAAGTGAGGGGTATTTTTGTGGGGTTTTTTTTTTGTCATGTCATTTTTTGTATTAGGACTGACGTGCTTTGCCAGAGAGAGAAAAAAAAAAGAAAATGTTTTTTTGGAAAAGTTTTTGAGAAGGTCAAGGTAATCTCTGCTGGTAACAGTGCATGTAAATTGGTCGACCATTAGTGGTGAAGCTGGAGGAGGAGGTTGAGATAGGGTCGGGGGATGAGATAGGGAGAGAGGGGAGAGGGGACGGGGGGGGGGGGGGGGGAATAGGGTGAGGAGGGGCGGGGAATAAGATACGCGGATGGGGGGGGGGGGCTGAGTTTGGGGAGAGGAGGAGGGAAGAATAAGCTATGCCGCCGGTAACTATAGGACTACGCTTGCATAGGTCACACACTTTTAATGAAAAGTTTGTTTTTTTTTTAAAGAAAAAAAAATTGATAAATTTAGTCTGTAATTAAATACGTAAGTTTTAGCACACACACGAAGTTTAAAATCTCATAAAATCATTAAGTTTTATCAAATACAAAAGTAACGTTTTAGTTGTCACATAAGTTTAACCAAAACATGTTAGGCCATGTGGAACAGAGGGATGGCACGGTGGAATACAGATTAACTCTACTCCACCTGTGTGTTCACTAAAAGTAGGTAGGATAGTGTTGAGTCGGCAAAAACAGGTTAATTATTTCCCACCTATGTTGTCAATTAGTAGTAGCCTTTTTCAATTTTTAAAACCAAACTTGAATTGTATGTATTTAATCAAGTAAAGATGAAAAACTTGTATTTTTATGAGAGCGTGGATTATTCTTTTACTAGTCAAAGCTCCTGATTTATTTACACACAATGCTTTAGGATTAAAACTTTAATATAAACCTCTTTCATGTGAAATCCAGCGCTTATCTCAAAGTTGAATCAATTCTTCTACCTTGAATTTCTGCTTTGAAGTTACGTCAACATCACATGCGGCTGTTGATCAGGTAATTACCGGTTAGATTGATTGTCAGCAAGGTAAACTGCTTTAGCGCTTGTTCTAGTTATATAGAGGGGGGCGGCCGCACAAGGGAGAGGATTTTCTTATTAATTTTGGTTTTAGTTGTTTTTTTCTTTCATTTCATTTCAACTTATTGTTGCAAAAGATGAGAGAACTGTAGTATATTGCATTATCATGTAAAGGATTATAACTTAAACAGAAATCAAAGGAAAAAGTCGAGATAAAATTGGTGAGTAGCTAACACGAAAGGTTATGGAACCAGGGTTAAAAAAATGTATGATAGGAAACAATCACTGACTTACCTCTTCAACCCGTTCTGATCGATGATTGTTATCTGGTTTGTTGTACACGAAACACACTGTACCTGTACACACTGTGAAGGTAGCAGCTCGGCATGTACACATGGCATATTTACATCCAGCATTTGTGTACTGAGTTTGATGAAAGCTGTGGATGAAGATTTATTGGCATTTGATAAATTTGGGTTTAACGTATCTTCACAGTTGGCATTTGGGTGCTAACATTGATGTGTAAGAAGAAATATGAACATATAGTTAAAGTGTCTGTTAAGCACATTAGTCAATCTTTTTTTTTTCCATAATAAAACATCCATGTTATCTACATACAACGGGGTCATGTTTGCTTAGCCACATAACCCAGTCATTAATTTACTACTACTAGCCTTAACCCAAAGCATAACCCGGTAATGCGATGTACTGGAATAAACACAGATCTACTAAAACATAGGTAAGTGGCAAAAAAAAAACTTCAGTGGGTATCTAACATCACAGCCAAACACTAGAACTGGTCTCAAAGAGCTACCATTGTATTAGTAATGGATGTATCAAGTGAAAATTATTAGTAAACATGCTTATTAAATGACTGTGGGACAATTATTTCCGTTTATGAAATGTAGGGTCTTCCATAAATTATGTAATGGATTCATCAGTCTTCCGTAAGGTCAATATTTCGGGATCGTCCATAATTAGTTATTAATTTAGTGGTGGTCCGTACAAGAAATCAACGTTTTAAGGGGGTCTTCCATCACTGTAATAACCGTTTTTAGGGGTCTTTCACTACTGTAATAACCGTTTTAAGGGGTCTTCCATTACTTAAATCCGACTTAGGGGTCATAAATAAATGAGCTTGCCCATTTTGGGGTCGTCCATAAATGAAATCATGGACAAAAATGTACAGCAGACAAAAAGGTGTTGAAAAATACAAATATACCACACATTTTGAGCAAAAAAAGAAAAAAAAATAGTTACTTCACATGACGGCAAAACTTTGACAAGTTCTTTTAGAAAAAGAGGGGGGGGGGGGGGTGTCTAGCTTCTTGTACGACGTGTGACGATATTGCCTTAAGGACCGATCCATTATTAAACAAACATGAAATAGCTGTGAGAATATCAGGTGCAACCCCTATCGTTTAAAATACATTGACAACAATGTGCAAGAAGCACCGCGTGCTATTTACTCAGCTTGATCAAATGGAGAACGTACCCTACAGGTCTTAAATACAGGTCTTTAATACAGGTGCTTCACATCTACATTTCTTTTACATAAACAGCTGCTAGACATCTACAACTTTACCACAAAAACAGGGGAAACACACACAGCTTTGCTTAAAAGTAATAAAAAGGGGGTTGGCATATTGCTAGGATTACGTTACACAAACACGTGTAAATATATCTTACAAATGAAACCCAGATTTGTTAGCTTAGCAAAAATGATAACCACCAAATCTTGAAGAACGCATCGTTCAACTACTAACTGAAAGGGGGTGAAGAAAGAGGATGCACGATAAACAACAACACTACGACAAAGAAAAAATATAATGTGTAGTTTCTCTAACACTAGTGCCAAGATATATTGGACTTTTTGCCTAGTACTAGCAACCAAGAAATGTAGTTTTCCGAGTACTAATATAAGAAGATGTCTTAGTTTTCTGAGTAATACCAAATGTCGTAGTTTTTCTAGTACTAATATCAGCAAATGTAGATTTTTTAGCACTAGTGCTAGCAAATGTCTTTTTTCTAGTACTAGTAACAGAAAATATAGCTTTTTTAGTACTAGTATCAGGAAATGTAGTTTTTGCAGTACAATAACAGGAAATGTAGTTCTCCTAGTACTAGTATCAGGAAATGTAGATTTTCTAGTACTAGTATCAGAAAATGAAGTTTAGCTAGTGTTCTAGTACCAGCAAATGTAATGTTTCTAGAGCTAGTACCAGGAAATGTAATGTTTCTAGAGCTAGTACCAGGAAATGTAATGTTTCTAGAGCTAGTACCATGAAATGTAATGTTTCTAGAGCTAGTACCAGGAAATGTAATGTTTCTAGAGCTAGTACCAGGAAATGTTTCTAGAACTAGTATCAGGAAATGTAATGTTTCTAGAACTAGTATCAGGAAATGTAATGTTTCTAGAGCTAGTACCAGGAAATGTAATGTTTCTAGAACTAGTATCGGGAACAGTAATGTTTCTAGAGCTAGTATCAGGAAATGTAATGTTTCTAGAGCTAGTACCAGGAAATGTAATGTTTCTAGAGCTATTACCAGGAAACGTAATGTTTCTAGAGCTAGTACCAGGAAACGTAATGTTTCTAGAGCTAGTACCAGGAAACGTAATGTTTCTAGAGTTAGTACCAGGAAACGTAATGTTTCTAGAGCTAGTACCAGGAAATGTAATGTTTCTAGACCTAGTACCAGGAAATGTAAGAAATGTAATGTTTCTAGAGCTAGTACCAGGAAATGTAATGTTTCTAGAGCTAGTACCAGGAAACGTAATGTTTCTAGGGCTAGTACCAGGAAATGTAATGTTTCTAGAGCTAGTACCAGGAAACGTAATGTTTCTAGAGCTAGTACCAGGAAACGTAATGTTTCTAGAGCTAGTACCAGGAAACGTAATGTTTCTAGAGCTAGTACCAGGAAACGTAATGTTTATAGAGCTAGTACCCGGAAACGTAATGTTTCTAGAGCTAGTACCAGGAAACGTAATGTTTCTAGAGCTAGTACCAGGAAATGTAATGTTTCTAGAGCTAGTACCAGGAAACGTAATGTTTCTAGAGCTAGTACCAGGAAACGTAATGTTTCTAGAGCTAGTACCAGGAAACGTAATGTTTCTAGAGCTAGTACCCGGAAACGTAATGTTTCTAGAGCTAGTACCAGGAAATGTAATGTTTCTAGAGCTAGTACCCGGAAACGTAATGTTTCTAGAGCTAGTACCCGGAAACGTAATGTTTCTAGAGCTAGTACCAGGAAATGTAATGTTTCTAGAGCTAGTACCCGGAAACGTAATGTTTCTAGAGCTAGTACCAGGAAACGTATAGGGTGTGTTATGTTAAAGATCTCACAGCGCTGGGGGACAGGTCTGACATTTTCCTTGTTGTTTACTAACGGTGTGTGTACTGGTTGCACCTCGACTTGGAGGTCACTGGCTGTAAACAAACGATGATATTGTTGTCATTTCACACTGGGTGTCAATAATTAAACACTGTCAAATTGTGATGCGAATTGTCATAACTTAATTATGTATCATTCAGAGTAGGTTTGTGTGTTCTGTTTAAAATGTAATTGTACTTGAAATAACACTAAATGTATGTTTGGCAGTGTGTTGGTCTACACTGTGTAAAAGTTTATAACGACAAACAGTAGAGAGCTAGGGTTGTGAAAACAAACGCAATCAACACTAGATAACAATGTCGGACAATGTAGTACAATCAACAAATCACACAGCTAGGAAGATAGAATTGTTGCTGGACCGTCTCTATCCATTAGTGAGAGTACAAACAACTGGCTCTGTCAATAGGAATGTGTGCTGTGCAAATGTAGCTTTCAAAGATAGGACACGGTGAGGCGTGATTCTTTGTTCTGATGAGTTTTCACGGTTTGATATCATCGTGACCACTTGTGATGCGTTTGTTTTTACATGCGTACACATTAACAGGTAGCTCAATGTCACGTTTAAAACATCTTAAACACGTCAGTGTAATGTACATGAAATGTAAATAACACATGATTGTATTTTTTTATTTATTTTAACAAATGATGGGGTAGAATGTGAGTGTCATGGCATACACAACTATACTTTAACATTAGAAGTTGACAAAGAACAATAAAATATTTCTAATTGTAATTTCAATTGCAGGTGAACTTTTGTGTTATCATAACGTGTCGTAAAACTCCAGTTAAAGAACAAGTGTTGGGTAATGTGAAAACATATTAACAAGGCGTGTCTGCTTGAAAGGTCAAGATGTGAATCAGTCATGTCTGATTGATTCAGTCAAGCCTGCTTTTAAGGTCAACATCTTAATCAGTCATGTCTGATTGATTCAGTCAAGCCTGCTTCTAAGGTCAACATCTTAATCAGTCATGTCTGATTGATTCAGTCAAGCCTGCTTCTAAGGTCAACATCTTAATCTGTCATGTCTGATTGATTCAGTCAAGCCTGCTTCTAAGGTCAACATCTTAATCAGTCATGTCTGATTGATTCAGTCAAGCCTGCTTCTAAGGTCAACATATTAATCAGTCATGTCTGATTGATTCAGTTAAGCCTGCTTCTAAGGTCAACATCTTAATCAGTCATGTCTGATTGATTCAGTCAAGCCTGCTTCTAAGGTCAACATCTTAATCAGTCATGTCTGATTGATTCAGTTAAGCCTGCTTCTAAGGTCAACATCTTAATCTGTCATGTCTGATTGATTCAGTCAAGCCTGCTTTTAAGGTCAACATCTTAATCAGTCATGTCTGATTGATTCAGTCAAGCCTGCTTCTAAGGTCAACATCTTAATCAGTCATGTCTGATTGATTCAGTCAAGCCTGCTTCTAAGGTCAACATCTTAATCAGTCATGTCTGATTGATTTAGTCAAGCCTGCTTCTAAGGTCAACATCTTAATCAGTCATGTCTGATTGATTCAGTTAAGCCTGCTTCTAAGGTCAACATCTTAATCTGTCATGTCTGATTGATTCAGTCAAGCCTGCTTCTAAGGTCAACATCTTAATCAGTCATGTCTGATTGATTCAGTCGTGCCTGCTTCTAAGGTGAACATCTTAATCAGTCATGACTGACTTATTCAGTCTTGTATGCTTCTAAGGTCAACATCTTAATCAGTCATGTCTGATTGATTCAGTCAAGCCTGCTTCTAAGGTCAACATCTTAATCAGTCATGTCTGATTGATTCAGTCGTGCCTGCTTCTAAGGTGAACATCTTAATCAGTCATGACTGACTTATTCAGTCTTGTATGCTTCTAAGGTCAACATCTTAATCAGTCATGTCTGATTGATTCAGTCAAGCCTGCTTCTAAGGTCAACATCTTAATCAGTCATGTCTGATTGATTCAGTCAAGCCTGCTTCTAAGGTCAGAATCTTAATCAGTCATGACTGACTTATTCAGTCATGTATGCTTCTAAAGTCAACATCTTAATCAAACATGTCTAATTTGACAAGATAATCAGTCATGATTACCTGTAAGGCCAACATATTAATCAGTCATGTCTAATTGATTTTGACAAAATATCATTAAGTCTGACTGGTAGCAAAACATGACAAAAAACACAGAGTGGAGCCAGTGCTGGCTGTAAAGAATAAACGACTCACGGGGGGGGGGGGGGGGGGGGGGGGGAGTCGTACGTTCCACTCCGACACAACAACCTGACAGCGCTAATCAGGCCTGTCTGAGAGACTCGTAGAGAATGACGGGGACAACAGGAAGTGGTGGAGCCCATGTAATCGACAACCAACAAATTGACGGCAGCTCAATAACAAACAAAAATTGTTCTATACCTCTATCAATTAATGAACTGAGTTTAGCTGTGTTTTATTGCGCAAACATTAATGCAAACGCAAACATAAAGGCAAACATAAACATAAACGCAAACAATAACGCAAAACATAATGCAAACGCAAACATTAACACAAACTTAAAACGCAAACATAAACGCTAACATAACCGGACAAATAACGCAAAAAAAAATAAACCGGGAGTGATCTCCCCTAAACTTTCTCGAATATTTTTATATAAAATAACAGGGGATGGGAACTCGGGCTATAGACATGATTTTTAATCCATTTTAAATACTTAAAGTTTTAAAAATAGAATAAAATCTCGTAGACAAATTAATTGCACACCAAGAGAACGCGAAATAAAAAAGCGCATAATAGTGCGCAATATTATTAGTACTTTTAAAATTTACATTAGTTTTTTGAGAAATCGGAAGTAGCGTAAATTACTACTTCCGGTCAACGGAAATTACTCAAAATTTAACAGAAGGTGGAGAATTAGATCTTTTACTTACATGTGAAATTTCATTTATCTATCTGAAATAGTACTCAAGTTATAGGCTTTTGAAAAATTCAAAGTAGAAAAAGTACCACTTCCGGTTGTCGGAAATCGCTCAAAAGTTGATACGGATCTACGATTTTGATATAATACTTATATATGAAATTTCATCAACCTAGCTGTAACGGTACTCAAGTTATCGTGTTTACACACGGACACACAGACACACACACACACAGACATACGGACAAGATTGCAAAATTATGTTTTTCCGTATCAGTGAGGTGTAAAACGTCGAGATTTGTAAAAATCTCGATTTTTTTTTTTTGCACGATTACAATACTTTCTCTATACTACGTATATACGAGAAAGTAACAATGTGATATATATTGTTGCTGTTCTGTTTTATCAGTAACATCATTTTTATAATCACTGATATTGTATACTATTTGCTTTTACAATGCCAATCATTATTAATAGAATAGTGATACTGGTGGGTGATATGTCCAAAATATTTTCTTTTAAATCTCGACGGCCGTTTAGCCCCTTGCTTAATACTTGCCTCCTTAATAGATAAACCATTAAATGCAGAAAGTGAATGAAATAAATATTAGCACTATAGAGAAGTATAGATAGGCTGATTACATTCACATTATACATTAACTTTTTTTGCATTAATAATGTTTTTTTATGTGTGTAATAAACAGCCGCTTCAGAAATGAACATGTGCTAATTGGCAATTAATATATACAAGAATGATAATCAAGATGATCTAAAGAAAATAAACCACTTGTTTAATCAATAGAAAAACAGATTTGCTCTTCTCAAGTTTGAACAATCCACTTCAACTAGATAGACCGCAACATGAGAGTGAACAGGGAATTTATGAAACTATGTAGCCAACATTTGTGATCTGGTTGTTTCCATCAGGTTTTTACTTTCTTCCCTATAGCATTTTATACGTTAGGGGAATATCTATTGCCTCCACCCTGCAACAATCTCACGCCTTTAGGTTTAAAAGACAGCTTTCTATAGCTAGACCACGCCATACTTTATTATGGACAAATATCAATTATAATTCAGTTGTTGTTTTTTTTCATTCGTTCAATTGCTTGTCTATGAATAACTGGTAGATTGAAAAGATCATGTTCAATAGACTTTAGAGCTCGACTAATAGCTATATTTGAATTTACAACTATAATTACAGCGTGAAACCAACCAAACTTCAAGTAATTACCAAAATATATGTTTCGATGTTCCACGTTAGTTTCTGTCTGAATAAACAATAGGCGAATTAAATGTGGATATATATTAGATCTGCATATGTTTCAAATGTGACAGAGACGACAACTAAATTATTTCCCAAAAATATAACCATCAGTCATCAAAATAATTTTCAGTGATTGGCTCGGTTTTATTTACACCTGCAATATGAAAAATAATTTTCAGTGTGAGTTACCGTTCTCTTTCTCTCTACTGCGAATTTTGGACTACTTTACTTATTTAGTTAGCTTTCAATTAAGTGTGATACACAATGAGCAATCAATTTTCTAAACAATTATTCTTGCTATGATCCAACCCTTAGGCCTAAGCCCGCACAGCAAAGTATACTAATAGGATGTTTAATTTATTCACTAAATTTTGTGTGAGTTGATGAGAGAGGGGAAGCAGTGTCGTAGCGACTATTTGATAGTCAAGTATGTATGTATATATCGATTTGAACAAACATATGTATACATACATACATATATATATATATATATATATATATATATATATATATATATATGTATGTATATATATATATGTATATATATATGTATATATATATATATGTATATATATATATATATATGTATATATATATATATATATATATATGTATATATAAATATATGTATATATATATATATGTATATATATATATGTATACATATATATATACATATATATGTATATATATATATATATATATATATATATATATACATATATCTAATATATAAAGCTCAGTTCTGAATGTGATGCATTTGTATGTCGTTGGAATTGTACGAATTTAAGTGTTAGAAAATTATCGTGCGCATTTGTCTAAATTTATGAGCTAAAAAATTACTATTGAAAGTGTTGGGAAATAATTTTCATTTTTCAAATTATAGTAATAATTGTCGGCATGTTCATTAAACACAAGTTTAAAAAAAAATATCATCTTTTACAAAAATTCTAATTATGTCTTTATTTAGTCCTATAGCACTTACTTCCCTTTGATAAATTAGGAAAAACACAATTACTTCCCTTTATAAAACCATTGCATTTTGTGGAAAAGTATTTACTTTTTAATTACTTTGTTTTGGTGTTGGGAAAAAAAAATAATTACATAATTAGCGGGGATTGATCAAGTGCAAATGTTGTAGGTATTTTACGGATAAGCTTGGAGTATTATAATTATTCATCAAATTGAAACAGGCGCGTTCGTTTAAGTGAGTGCAAAAGACTATGAATAAGTTGGGGTACTATAGTCGTTCATTAAGCTAAAACAGGTGATTCCGCCCCGGGCGTTTATGTTCGCGTTAGTGTTTTCTTTGTGTTTAGGTGGGTTTGCGTTAGTGGTTGCGTTTTGATTTGGTTCGTTTTTGTTCTTTCTTTTTTCGTTTTTGTTTGTGTTTTTTTGTTTGGGTTTGTATTTGTGTTTTTGGTTGGTTTTGCGTTTGGATTTGGTTTGTTTTTCGTTGTTTTTTTTTTTGTTGGTATTGGTGTTTGTGGTTGGGTTTGTTGTTAGGTTTTTGTTTTCGTTTGCTTTTTTGTTTGTTTTTTCTTTGTGTTTGTATTGGTGTTTGTGGTTGTGGTTGGGTTTGTTGTTAGGTTTTTGTTTTCGTTTGTATTTGTAATTGTGTTAGCGTTATGTTGCGTTTTGTTGTTTTGGTTGGTTGTGGTTTGGGTGGGCAATGCCGGGTTTATGATGATTACTAAACACACAGGTAATGGTCTTTAACAGAAAGGTTTTTCACAGAAGCCAGAGCAGGGCCTGGCCGGGACGGCTAGTTTATATATATAAAAGTTTCAGCATACATTCAAGATACAATGAGAAGTGTCTTAAGATAAAAAGTAACAGATTTTTCGTAGTCCTATTTGTATGCCAATTATGTACATAACACAAACAGGAGAGGAAACACTTTCACAACAATAGCCTGGACTATAACCTTACAGCAGCTGCTATTGCTAAGCCTGTTCCAAATGGCATACGACGCACCAACCAGTGCGTACTGACCACAGCAGACAACCAGATACCGTTGATTGATGCCAGATTAGTTGTAATTATCGCTCGCTCTGTTCGGTCATATATACGGGAATCTTATTTCTGATTGCAGGTTTCTAAATTAGTTTAAGACCATATGCTTGGAGTATGGTAATGTTAAGATGTTTACTTCAATTTTGGCTTAGAATCCAGGCATCTCTAGGCATCCCCCGAACGAAATGAAATTTACATAGAAAATATATACTTTTATCAGTGTCCGCCCCCCCCCCCCCCCCCCCTCCCGGAAATTTTAGTCCGCCGGAGAAAAAAGTCTGGAAGAAACACTGTTTAGAAATGACGGTTTTCTTAATGTCTTTCAAATACCTCCCCGCCCTCGATGCACTATTATCTGCAATCTTTCAAAATGTCTTTCATGACATCCAACATTTTTGTAACTATTCTTTTTATCATGTTTCGGTTTTTTTTAACCACAGTAAATGCTATTCCATTTTATTTTTCAGTAAAATTTGTTATAATCTACATGGTGTACAAGATCTATCAGAACACGAGATCATACAATCACGCATAACTAAAAATAGAAACAGCCAGGGTGAGAATGAGGTTGACGTCATGAAGCATAGATTATAAAAACACTTAGTGCGCATGTGACAATCTTGATTGACAGCTTCACGTTTCCGCTAGCGCACGATGTCAAAACTTTGAAAAAGGAAACAAATCAACCCAGTTATTTTTAATTACTGAATCTTTTTCAATGCCCTTTTATATATTTACTTTTTCTTTACATAACTAAACAATAGCGTTTAACTATTCTTTACGTTTGATAATGATTTTTTTTTTAAATAAACAGTTGGAACTTATTTAGTTTTATTTACTTTCGCTCTTTCATACCCCAGAAATGGACGGCGTGGGTGGATGGTAGGGTTAACTGCTACCTACACTTTAGTCGCGAGTTCGGATCCTATACTACAGACATTCGGACGTCATTAAGTGCCCCCCCCCCCCCCCCCCTCTACAACTCTGATGTATTCCTTTAGAGTTGTGTGTATTCAGCGACGTCCAAAAGTATGTAACTCACGCTAGGGAAACTAAGACGGCTGAGAATAGGGCTGACCACACTACACACATGTATGCCGAGGTCATCTGCCCCATGTGTCTTAGGCACGAACAGGAAAAGATAATGATGCTATAGCCACACGTCATTTACCTTCGACCACACAACCTCACGTCATTTACCTTCAACCACACAACTCCACATCATTTACTTTAAACCACACAAGCCCACATCAATTACCTTTAATCCCCACAACCCCACGTCATTTACCTTCAACCACACAAACTCACGTCATTTACGTGCGCAAGTCGTTCAAACACGTCACCCACACAAACATACATTATGCACACTCGTCTTTGATCAGCGGCAACGTTGTCTACAACCAACGTCACAATTCTTCGACCACAACCACAACACCAACCACATTTTTAAACAACCTCCCACGCAATCAATACCTAACCCGGTGTATTCAAGCCATACAATTAACTTTACGTATACCGCACAGCTATTATCATGTACGTACTAGAACATTTAAATTCAGTCCTCAACATCTGCATTAATTATCTTTCGACAATTTCAGCGAATTAAGAAGGGGAAAGAACTCATGCAGAAGAGGACAGCTAACATTGTAACCGTACTTGTTACCTCGCTGCTGCTCAGGCCTGAGACCTCTCACGTAATAAAATATTTTTTAGAGCCGAAGAGCGAATCAATCACTGTCTTCATTACGGAGATGAGAAGGGGGAAGGGAAAACAAGACTCCGGTCCTTCCTATTCATCGGAATATCGGTGCAATTATCGACAAATGAAAACAAAATACTCCAACGCAAAAAGCTTTTATTTTATTTTTTTAAACCGATCTTTTTATCTTCGCCAGAATAAACACAGAATAATACAGACATCAACGCAATATGTTTGCGTGTGGAGAAAAAAAGAAAGATAACTCTTTATTGTCTAGAAAAGAAAGATAGTTTCCCCTTCATTTCCGGGCACATTGTTAAGCGAAAATACCTATACGTGCGAGTTGATGATATTACCAGCTAGGCCCACAATAGACCAATCAATTGGTTAAGACCGGGTGAACGCCCCTGTTTGAAGTCGGAGATGGATTCTAAGGAAAGGTATGATTGGATCGTCCCAAAGATCAGTGGCGCCATCACCGGGGCGCAGCATGCCAACGTCATCAAATGGTCCGGGGGTGGGCGGGTCACGTGATCAAGAGAAATAACTCGTGAATAAAGCCCGGAATGGGCGGAAGTCAACAGCGACTAATGGTCGAGAAGGATGAAGGAAAACTCGTTTGTCTAAGCGACCTTTGCATGGCACGTCCGACTTGACCACTGGCATTCAGACACGTTTGGCATAACATATTGACATAGGGGCGCCATGTTAGCATGGGGTACACCAGGCATAGCATAATGACGTAGAGGGCATCAAACATAACACTGGCATAGCGGGCACCAGATATAACATTTTGGAATATCGGGCACAAAACATAACATATTGACGTAACGGGCATCAAACATAACATATTGGCATATGGGGCACCAGACATAACTTTTTGGCATAATGGGCACCATACAACATATTGGTTTGGAGGGCACCAGACATAGCATTACAATAGAGGGCACGAGGTATAACAGCATAGAGGGCGCTTGGATATGACATGATAATGGCATAGAGGGCACCATACAAACGTACTGGTTGAGAGAACACCAGACATAACGCTGACATAAGGGGGCACATGATATGTCAAACTGGCATAGAGAGCATCGCCACACTGAGCTGCATATAAGACATTTGGAAGACGTCGGACATTAAAGCATAGGCAACATTTGTCAAACGTATGAAAGCCAAGACTTTTGGCTAGCAAGTATATCCCTGAAGGAGTGAAATTATGTTGTATTTGTCAGCGGTAAATCTTTAATGGTCAGTGTGTCCATTGTTTTCTTTATATTTGTCAGCGGATAATCTTTAATGGTCAGTTTGTCTATTGTTTTCTTTATAATTTGTCAGGGGAAAATGGGGGGGGGGAAATCTATCTAATTCAACTCATCCTTGCATTGCGAAAAAAACTAAATGCATTATGGTAAAATATAAATTAATTAGCATAACGTTAAAAAATATACAAAATGATAACTTAAGGGTTAATTGGAAAAAAATTGGACAAAAAATAGACTAACTCAGAATGAGAAAGGGAACATAAAATTAAGTCATCGACCCCCCCCCCCCCCCTCCCCCTCATGCGAACAAACCGTTTTGCATGTTTCAACAAAAAGCTAACAGTGCAGCTGGTCGAACCGTAATAACGCAATCAACCAAATTACAAAAAGGGAAACGCCATAAAAACAAAATGGGGGGGGGGGGGGGGGGGGGTCTGACGAGAGGCGTAACCCATTGTTGACACACGTGATCATGAATGCCTCGTGACGACACACGAGGAAGAAATTGTTCCAGAACATAATGCGAAAACAACCCCAAGGTCTTTATTTCCCAGCTGATGAAACAACAAACAAAATTGTATCAACGTTTTGAGTTGTTTTTTTTAGAAATGATTCTTTAAATCAAGAGGTTGCACTAACTGAAAACAAAACATACATTCTTAGAGATTATCGAAACAAAAAATTATGGGGAGAAAGACGTTATTTCTGCCCTTCATTGTCAATATATTAATTTCATTCATTTTTAATGATGTACAAAAAAAATTTTCAAGTGACATCTAAAAACTTAAAGAACATGCGTAGGAAGGTTTAAAATAACACACAGCTCGCGGATACACTATGAAGATCTAGGTTTTTCTGAAGTTTCGAGTTACAGTTTTATAAAAAACTAGACCCAGCAACATTTAAATACTAACTTTGAAAATACCTTAGAACCAGCGGATTATAAAAACTACTGTCTGGGTTTGTTCTTGATTTTTTAAACTAACACCCCAGGGAAACAATACAGTTAAAAAATATTTTTGTTTATGTTAACAACAAACGTGGTACAATTTTGGTTATGTATTATGTACGTATTATGTTGATGGTTATGTAAGTGCAAGGGAGATGATTATTATTATAAGTATTATAATTAGGTGGGGATGTAAGCAGAAAGTAGATGATTATTTAAATACTAAGAAGGTGGTTATGTACGCACTATGTAAGTGATTATGTAAGTACGTTGTAGGTGGTTATATAAGTACTATTTAGGCGGTTATGTCCTGTGTTATGTAAGTACTATGTAAGCGGTTATGTACTTTGTAGGGGGTTATGTAAGTACTATGTGGGAGGTTATGTACTTTGTAGGTGGTTATGTAAGTACTTTGTAGGTGGTTATCTAAGTAATAGGTAGAGTGTTGTGTCCTTTGTAGGTGGTTATGTAAGTACTATGTAAGTGGTTATGTAAGGAGTATGTAGGTGGTTATGTAATTAATATGTAGATTATTATGTAAGTACTGTGTGGGTGGCTATGTAAGATGGTGATGCGAAGACAGCTGAATAAAAAACAAGGTGGGGGTCATAGCAACAAAATATATCCCTACCAGCGACCTAGCCCCACCCACCAACATACACACAACAAAAATCCCCCCCCCCCCCACAGGCGTTAACTCCCATCTGCCCGAACAACTCCACAAACATGAAACTTTCCGTCGACATCTCTCCTCAACCTCTCCCCACAACATCACCGCTTGTTTACCTTGGCTCTCACTTACCCCAGCCATCCTGGCTCTACCCCTGCGCCACTGCTCACCGTCCCTCTCATCACGTGACCAGCCTACCTTCCCACCCCACGTACCTGTGTTTATCAATATTTTACCTGCTATTCTCGCGACCTTACAGGTTCGGCTACTCAACGAGAACTTTGAGTAACAGATTAACTCACCGTGACAAACGGTTTCTGGGATAGGAGCTGGAGAAAACAAGTTAATGAAGTTTCTAATTACGTGTATCTACGCCTTAATATAATATTACGAAGAAAAATAAAAGTCTAAAAAGTGAAATGAAAAAAAAATGTTGGAAAATGAATCAATAGTTGTTTTTTTTTAAACAACATTATGCTGTACATTCACAACACTTTAAATTTAAAATAAAACTGTATATAAAAATATAAATTTTCATTTGTTTAATTAAATTTTTTGATTGACAGACGCGGAATAAAAAAAAATGTCAGAACTCGAGGCTTAAGACAAGTAAACAAATGAATCTCCATCAAATAAAAAAAAAAAAATTCAAAGCAGCTATTGAGCATTTCATTTAACGCAGAATTGCGGAAGAAAAAAGTGCTCATTAAATATAAGTCATTTCGTTTACATTCGTTTCAACAATACAAAATAAGTTCATTCGAAGATTTGCTTTGTTTTTTGTTTTTCTTCCAATAGATCTAGAGACGTAGACGTTACTTAAAATTCTACTGAGTTCAGCTGTAACATTAAATATTAACGCAAGCATAGAGAATTGACATTCAGTCTAAACCTAATGCACGTGAAAAAAATTGAGCGCTCACACTAGATGACGCGTGTAAAATTAAATGAAGAAAAAGTTAACGAGGAGATGAATGGTGCTGATGGGGGACATGCAGTGGGAGTGACGCCATTGGTAAACAAGGAAAGTTCAAAGGGAGGGGAGAGTAGACGGGAGCTCGCGGAGAGATTAGTGGGGGTCAGTGAAAACACGTGTGTTTGTTAGGGGTGGGGTGAGGTAGGTGAGTGCACGCTTGTGTACGGGTTTCAGGGTGGGGTACGGTGTTCTGGGTTTGTGTATGTGTGCTGCTTAAGAAGGGAGTGGGGGAAGTGCGTGAGTATGTGAGAGTTTGAATGTTTGAGGGTTGGGGGTTGGGGGAGGTGATTGCGTGTTATTTGTAATGTGTGCTTGCGTGTATATGTGTGTGCGTGTGTCTGCGTGTTGATTAGCGTGCGAGTGTAAATATGCTAGCAATAACATGGGAGTGTACTGAGGAAGAGGTATTTGGGTGCGTGTGTGTTGTGTGTGTGTGTGTATGTGTCTGTGTGTGCGTATGTGGAGGGGGGTGCGTGTTGACTAGTGTGCGAGTGTAAAGATGCTAGCAATAACCAAGGGAGTGTACTGAGGATGAGGGATTTGGGTTTGCGTGTGTGCGTGAGGGGGGGGGGGGGCTGCATGTTGACCAACGTGCAAAGATGCTAGCAATAACCAAGGAGTGTATTGAGGGTGAGACAGTTGAGTGTGTGTGTTGAGATTGTACTAGGTTAGTGTGTATATTTGTTGACGAGTGTTTGTGTACATGTGTGTTAATGAAGGGGATGTGTATGTGTAATTGCAATATTCAGTCAATAATATTCGAACTTAAAAAAAGAGATATCAACCAACAAATAGCATGCTTACTGGATACAAAGATCTTCCTTAAAGTTAAAAATAGCATTTAGTTGTTTTTTTTTAAGATGGTAATTTGTAATTTATTTCCACTGTCATGACTAATAACAAAAAAAAAGTTATTTATTTTTATATTTATAAACCGTTATGCAGCTCTGAAATGTAGGTAACCGGCCAATGTTTTTGTGAAAAGTAATGTTGTTTACCATGCTTTGAATGGTAGACATTTCAAGATTTTTGAATGATGTTGAATCAACAGCAGGTAACCGGCCATGTTTCTGTGAAAGATGCCGTTGTTTACAATGTTTTGAATGGTAGACATTTCAAGATTATTGAATGATGTTTTAGCAACAGCAGGTAACCGGCCAATGTTCTTGTGAAAGATGCCGTTGTTTACCATGTTTTTAATGAAAAGTAGACATGTCAAGGTTTCTGTATGATGTTTTAGTAACAGTGATGTATTATCTTCACCTTATACCTAGGAATAGTCAATAGGCTAATAACGAAGCTTTTGAGCTACCACCAACTCTTTCACACAGTCTATCCATAAATACGGTTGGTCCATCGTTTTGCTTTCAGAACTTGCCTGTCTTTTTTGAGAGTTTGTGAAACAAACCTACCCAATACACGGTGAAACAAACCTACCCAATACACGGTGAAACAAACCTACCCAATACACGGTGAAACAAACCTACCCAATACACGGTGAAACAAACCTACCCAATACACGGTGAAACAAACCTACCAAATACACGGTGAAACAAACCTACATAATACAAGGTGAAACAAACCTACCCAATACACGGTGTAACAAACCTACCCAATACACGGTGAAACAAACCTACCCAATACACGGTGAAACAAACCTACCCAATACACGGTGAAACAAACCTACCCAATACACGGTGAAACAAACCTACCCAATACACGGTGAAACAAACCTACCCAATACACGGTGAAACAAACCTACCCAATACACGGTGAAACAAACCTACCCAATACACGGTGAAACAAACCTACCCAATACACAATGACACAAACCTACCCAATACACGATGACACAAACCTACCCAATACACGGTGACACAAATCTACCTCCTACACAAACCTACCCTACACAAACCTACCCTACACAAACCTACCCTACACAAACCTACCCTACACAAACCTACTCTACATAAACCTACCCCCTACACAAACCTACCCTACACAAACCTACCCCTACACAAACCTACACTTACACGTGCTGTCTACGAGCGACGACCCACCAGCCTGTGTTTTCACAGCCCAAGTATGACGGCGGGCAGGAGAGCACTCACAGCATGGAGCTACGCAAACCTACCCTACACAAACCTACCCTACACAAACCTACCCTACACAAACCTACCCTACACAAACCTACCCTACACAAACCTACCCTACACAAACCTACCCTACACAAACCTACCCCTACACAATACTACCTTACCTAAACCTACCCCCTACACAAACCTACCCTACACAAACCTACCTCCTACACAAACCTACCCTACACAAATCTATTCTCCGGGGGGGGGGGCACTTGAAATTTTCCGGGGTGGCGGTAGACTTTCTTCGGGGGGGGGGGGGGGGGCGGACACTGTTAAAAATATATATTTTCTATATAAATTATATAAATTTCATTTCGTTCGGTTTCATTTCGAAATTTCATTTCGTTCGTCCGCTACAATTTTTTCGGGGGGGGGGGGGGGAGGGAAGAGATGCCTGGAAGAAACTCTGCTGTGTTTTCACAGCCCAAGTATGACGGCGTGCAGGAGAGCACTCACAGCATGGAGCACGACAAGCACGTCGGAATGTAACAGGTCTACCTGCTTACGTCACACTGATTCGAGGTGAGTAATTTCATGTGGGTGCCTCTAGAAGACTTCATTAGCGCCCCGTCCCTGTCGGCTTTGATTGGAAGAGGTTCTAATCATCGGGCGCCTGGGTAAACACAAACACACACAAAAATGCCACAAAAACAAGAAGAGAGATACATGTAAACAATACACCATATTATGTAGTACAAAAATGGGACGGTGTGGTCAAGCGGTAGAGAGCTCTGCTAACCCATAAGTCTCGAATTCGAATCCGGGTTCAAGTCAGTAGATGGTCCCTGAGTCCACCCAGCTCTGATGAGTGCCTAACACACCTTAAGGGGGGCAAAGGCGGCTGACCACACTATCCCTTCATATGCCGAGCTCTCTGAAACAGATGAACTCCACTTCATCTGCCCCATGTGTCTTGGGCACGAACGGGAAAAGATTAGATGATGTATTACAAAAAAAAAACATTACATCAACACAGTACATAAAATAGTACACAAACAAGATAAAACAAATAGTCTTCAACCACATAGTACATTCTGAAAAGTATATTCTGAATAGCCGAGAATTTGTATTTCAATTAGCACATTACTAAATTTTGCCACATTAAAACGCGCCACCTCCCTATTTTCCCATTCAATACTGATGTAACTTTGGTCTCTAAGACCCATGCTGTCCGTCTGTTTGATGTACTCTGTTCCCACCACCACCCACCTGCATAATCTCGTCTTATTGACACTGTTTGCTGCCGGCATGTGTGGGCTAACGTGCGTGTGTCGAACAGACGGTACAGAATCTACCCATCTAGATAACAACAGGACAATTCTGATGTACTAGGCATGCTGCCCAGCTTCGCTTAGGCTTTCGAAAACATTGAGAATTTGAATGCTTAATTAATTCGCCCGAAGGTCGGTCTACGACCTCAAGAGTTATGAAGAGGTTCCTCCGTGGACATTTTTTTTCGATTTATAGCTCATATAAGGTACCGGTCAGTCGAGGTCAGTTTTGACCCCCACATCGTAGACTTTTCGGCCAACCGGCCCCCGTGTTCTGTCGCACCAAGGCAAGATCATGCCAAATTTGAAGCGCCTGCGGCGCCGGGAAGTGCCCTATCGGACACCCGACAATCTAGATCTAGATCTAGATTCCTAATAGAATTTTTTTTTTAAATTTAGCCCAAGCATAATAATCCCAAATTAGCCAGTTCCAAACAAAGATTTTGTATAAAATAAATAAGTCTTGAAATAGTTTAGTCCTAATATAGAAATTTATTTTTGGAATTGATTTTTAGAGAAGTTAGAGTCTAAATCTAGATCTTAGCGTCTACGTCTAGATCTAGTTATTGCCTAGATTTAGATTTAGATTTAGTCTAGATCTAGAATCCAAATACATAAAATAAATTTTATGAGTTTAGGCCGGAAAAATTGTATTGTATACATTTCATAGTGTACGTAGATCTAAATCAAATTTGAATGAAATAGTTCATTTCTTTTCATTCTAAACACGGCAGATGACGTCATTAGTTAATGTATAAGCAATAGTGACGTCACAGTTTTATGCGTTCTTTTTCACATATATTAATGCTTTTCCGGTTGCATAAATAATACTGTTTCTCTACATTCGAATACGCCTTTAATTTTTATTTTTCTTCTTTAACTAAAATTGTGGTTATACATTTAAAACATCTAACATATTATTTTCAACAAAAGTCCGTATAAAGTATCGCTGCCGTTTCTGACGTGATGTCCGGCGAAAATATTTTGCGGACAGACAGAGAGAGAGAGAGAGAGAGAGAGAAGAGCGCACATGGCCTTTTATAAATTAGGATAATGTACAGTATGAGATTAAGATTTTCATTCAGGTATTACGGGCAGTACTCAAGGGTGTATAAATATGATATGTCCAACGTGTATAGTTCTTTGTTATATCACAATTGTACAGATCTTTGTTAATACAACGTGTAAAGATATTTTTATATGCAAAGTGTACCGTTTTTATATACAATGTATACAAAACTTTTTTTATATATCAAGTGTTCTTTTTAAACCAACAGCATACATATCTTTGTTATATCCCAATGTCAGAATTTTTTGGTATCAAAAGTGTACATATTATTTTTTATAAAAACTGTACAGATCTTAGTTATATTAAGTACAATGTGAACGTTTTGTCGCATCATAAGTGTACAGATCTCTGTTGTATCACAATTTTACAGATCACTGTTGTACACGTGTACAGATATTTCTTATATCCAACGTTATATTGGTATCTTTATACACAAAGTATACACATATTAGTTACAATCCAGCGTACAGATCTGCTATAAATCTATGTACATTGTAACATGCGTCTAATTCAGCGGCAATAAATCCGCGCGCCTGTAACGTAGAGAGAGAGTAGCGTCCCCTGACTAAATAATTGACATTAATAGGGCCTGGTAAACAAGCATGCTAAATAGCATCTGTCTGTAGGAGCCAAATAGTGTGCACTAATTGTGTGGGTACGCCGTTTTTGATGGCGGGCACATAATTCAGTTAGTGCGGCATTTTAGATGGCGGTGTATGAACAACACAGAGGAAAGGGCGACAGGGGAGGGCGACTATATTTACTAATTACAGAATAACAAATTTCAGCTGTTTTCTTATGGGTGTTTTGTAGTAGACTGTTCTACACATGTAAATATTGCCCTAAGCCCAACACATATTAATATTGCCTAGATTCTACACACGTAAATATTCCCCAGATTCTACACATGTAAATATTGCCCTAGATTCTACACACGTAAATATTCCCCAGATTCTACACATATAATATTGAAGTTCTACACATGTGAATAGAGCCCCAGACTCTATACATGTAAATATTGCCAAGATTCTACACATATAATATTGAAGTTCTACACATGTAAATATTGCCCCTGACTCTATACATGTAAATATTGCCCCTGACTCTACACATGTAAATATTGCCCCTGACTCTATACATGTAAATATTGCCCCTGACTCTACACATGTAAATATTGCCCCTGACTCTACACATGTAAATATTGCCCCAGATTCTACACATGTAAATATTGCCTAGATTCTACACATATAAATATTGCCTAGATTCTACACATGTAAATATTGCCCCAGATTCTACACATATAATATTGAAGTTCTACACATGTAAATATTGCCCCTGACTCTATACATGTAAATATTGCCCCTGACTCTACACATGTAAATATTGCCCCTGACTCTATACATGTAAATATTGCCCCTGACTCTACACATGTAAATATTGCCCCTGACTCTACACATGTAAATATTGCCCCAGATTCTACACATGTAAATATTGCCTAGATTCTACACATATAAATATTGCCTAGATTCTACACATGTAAATATTGCCCCAGATTCTACACCTATAATATTGAAGTTCTACACATGTAAATATTGCCCCTGACTCTATACATGTAAATATTGCCCCTGACTCTACACATTTAAATATTGCCCCTGACTCTATACATGTAAATATTGCCCCTGACTCTACACATGTAAATATTGCCCCTGACTCTTCACATGTAAATATTGCCCCAGATTCTACGCATGTAAATATTGCCTAGATTCTACACATATAAATATTGCCTAGATTCTACACATGTAAATATTGCCCCAGATTCTACACATATAATATTGAAGTTCTACACATGTAAATATTGCCCCTGACTCTACACATGTAAATATTGCCCCTGACTCTATACATGTAAATATTGCCCCTGACTCTACACATGTAAATATTGCCCCTGACTCTACACATGTAAATATTGCCCCAGATTCTACACATGTAAATATTGCCTAGATTCTACACATATAAATATTGCCTAGATTCTACACATGTAAATATTGCCCCAGATTCTACACATGTAAATATTGCCTAGATTCTACACATATAAATATTGCCTAGATTCTACACATGTAAATATTGCCTAGATTCTACACATGTAAATATAGCCCCAGATTCTACACATGTAAATATTGCCCCAGATTCTACACATATAAATATTGCCTAGATTCTACACATGTAAATATTGCCCCTGACTATACACATGTAAATATTGCCCCAGATTCTACACATGTAAATATTGCCTAGATTCTACACATATAAATATTGCCTAGATTCTACACATGTAAATATTGCCCCAGACTCTACACATGTAAATATAGCCCCAGATTCTACACATGTAAATATTGCCTAGATTCTACACATGTAAATAGAGCCCCCGACTCTACACATGTAGATATTGACCATGTCCGTACACTTACACACATGTGCTATAACAAGAAAAAGTACTTGAAATGATTCAAGTGTGTATTCCGACCAAAACACTCAAGAAAGAGACTTGGCAAGAACGATATTTTAACAAACATTTGGTGAGTACTTAGTGTACTCATCCCCATTCCCTTCTTAACTGTAACTTTTTTTTATGATACATGAATGTACTGTAGGTGTCAGGGGGAAAAACAAGCGTATATTAATTTCTCATTAGCTAGCTATTATCACGAAAAGCGATATTTCAACCCATACCCAAATCTGACGAAAAGATTTAAAGTATCATTAAGGTCGGTATCCGTTTCACACTGCTGTGGACAATCGATATAAAAAATACGCGTGTTCTGTTAAAGCTAATGAAATTATGTTACAGCGCAGGCAGTAAACAGCTAAGCCGCCCGACCCCCACCCCGGACCCACATCCCACCCCCCGTAATTACGAAGGTCAATCATACAATAGTTACCGGTAATGAGATTGCAGAATGAAGATGTCTGGGCAATGTGCAACCGACCAATCAGATCCTGTCATGCGCAATCAACCATCCAACCAGCGGGCAGGCTAAATTACGCATCTCCGACGGCGGAGGCAATAAAAATATTACCCAAATAGCCATCAGTGTCATGGGGGAACAAATAAAATTAGTCCATGCTGCCTGCACTGTTCACAACACGAAGTTCATTGACACTTCGATTTTTAGAGCTTAATTATCGGATCAACTATGAATGACATCAAGATATTTGTAACAATTTAATTTCCACCCCCCCCCCCCCCCCCCATCTTCATCGTCACTGTTTTTAAAAATAAATATAAAACTACGAACCGCTACCCCCCCCTTCTCCAATTTCGAACAGATACACTGGCGCACAGAGAGAGAGAGAGAGAGAGAGAGAGAGAGAGAGAGAGAGAGAGAGAGAGAGAGAGAGAGAGAGAGAAATACTTCAGGGAGGTCACGGTTCAATGTATCAGCCTACCAACTTCTTTCCCACCCCCACCCCCCCTACCCACTGCATTTTTTTAAAATTCCGAACCCCTCACCACCACTTCGAAATGTGATATCATCTATGGACATGTACGACAACGTGTAATTAAATATTAGGGATTCTGGCAGTCAAGACGTAGAAAAAATAACTTGATAATATTATCAAAATTGGGGAGTCAGCTTTACTTGCTTAACAAGAAAATATATCACAAGAATGGCTGTTTAACTGTACACAATAGGTGTGGTGGTGTGGTCGGGTAATAGCGCAGACGCTCTCTTGCAAAAGTAGAGTCTTATGCCCATAATGATGGTAGTGTTATGCCCGTAATGATGTGAGTCTCATGCCCATAATGATGGGGTCTCATGCAAATAATGATGTGAGTCTCATGTCCATAATGATGGGAGTGTTATGCCCATAATGATGGGGTCTCATGCAAATAATGATGTGAGTCTCATGCCCATAATGATGGTAGTGTTATGCCCATAATGATGGGAGTGTTATGCCCATAATGATGGGAGTGTTATGCCCATAATGATGGGAGTGTTATGCCCATAATGATGGAGTCTCATGCAAATAATGATGGGAGTCTCATGCTTATAATGATGGGAGTGTTATGCCCATAATGATGGGGTCTCAAGGAAATAATGATGGGAGTCTCATGCCCATAATGATGGTAGTGTTATGCCCATAATGATGGGAGTGTTATGCCCATAAAGATGGGAGTGTTATGCCCATAATGATGGGAGTGTTATGCCCATAATGATGGTAGTGTTATGCACATAATGATGGTAGTGTTATGCCCATAATGATGGGAGTGTTATGCCCATAATGACGGGAGTGTTATGCCAAAAATGATATGAGTCTGACTCTTAGAGGGAAGTAAAAATGAGTAGGCATTGTACTAACAACATCGTTTTGTATGCAACATTTTAACTCTTAACTCATCTACCTATGGACAATCAAGCATAAAGAGAACAAACTTAATACAATGACCGACTTTTAAAAGTATTGACATATGAAGTCAAGCTTGTAATACAGTCATTATAAATTGATGACCTAGAATTTGAGAAAAGTTGCTTTTTTAGCACGATTAACCCCTATCTGATTGTATGCATCATTAGCTTGTGTTAATAGCACTCCCGAACACTGAAGTAAAAGTCCTAACATTAGAAGTAATATTACTACAGCAGCAGATCCAACTAGAGCAGCAATGTAAATAACACTATAATTCCTCTGCCAAAATTAGAATAACAAAAACTACATTAGCAATGCAAGCACTGGCATAAAAAAAACACTACAATACCAGTGTCCTTACTCATAAACACTAAAATACCAGTGCCAACATTAGAATAACAAACACTACAATACAATACCAGGGCCAACATTAGAATAAAAAGCACTACAATACCAGGGCCAACATTAGAATAGCAAACACTACAATACCAGTGCCAATATTAGAATAACAAACACTACAATGGTAATGCAAGCACTATCATAAAAGAACAACACAATACCAGTGCCTCTACTCGCAAGCACTTCAATACCAGTCCCCTTACAAACACTACAATACCAGTGCCGATACTCAAACACTACAATACCAGTGCCGATACTCAAACACTACAATACCAGTGCCGATACTCAAACACTACAATACCATTGCCGATACTCAAACACTACAATACCAGTGCCGATACTCAAACACTACAATACCAGACCAACAATAGAATAACATACGCTGCCATAGCAGTGTGAACCACCACGACATATGTCGCGTCACCACCCCACGTTGACTAATGGTGTCAGTGAACAGAAGAGTATCCCTACACAAATGTCAGGCCTGACATTAAACTTGCCAGATTGTTTGCTGTGGCAGATCTCAACAACCAGATCATAGCTGTCACGCCGAACGGTAGAGATGTGGATGAAATGTGTAAACACACATATAGCAAATCAGAGTGCTAAGTCGGCGGGTATTATGAGATTTAGTTAACTCGCATTAAAGTAAACTCTGCTTAGAGTAAATGAAATAAAATCCGCAGAAGTTTAGTGTTAATGTTATGCCAGAGACAAAACAAAAAAAATATAACACCATCTTCGGAACAACAGAAATAATATAAGACACGGTGTGAAAGAAAAGCGGGGTCGTTACAGAGAAAGGGAGACAATTACGAATAGCTACGCGATACTGTTTTTTGATTATCTTCCTTTGAACAGTTGAATCACCAAAGGTTCAAAGTGTTTTTTCCTTACTGCTCTAAATAATAATAAAGAATAGGTGTGTGTGTGGGGGGGGGGGGGGGGGGGGGGGGTGAAGGAATAAGTGAACCCAAATGCGTAGTCATGACCTATATATGGAAAAATTGCGTGCTAATATAAAAATGTATTAAGTAATGTATGTGTCCATCATAAATATATGAACATCATAAAATAAAGTCCTAACTTTTTAAAATTAGCATGCGTATACAATATAACATGGTACGACTTGGTCGGACAGTAGTGCGCTCGACCTCTAACCCTTAAGTCTCGAGTTCGGATCCCAGGCACAGTAACATAGGTCGTTCCTGAGTCCACCCAGCTCTAGTGGGTACCTGACTCAAGGTTAGACATAGTGATGTTCACATTATTCCTTCATATATCGAGGTCACAGAAACAGGTGAACTCTATTTCGCCTGCTCCTCGGACCGCCAGGTTCGAAAAAGTGTGCCTAACTTTACCATAAGACATTCCTTCAATGTTTTTATTCCACATGCTCGCAACTATGTCATGATGTTTTATCTGAAGTGACGAACATGCAAATAAACCGTGCAGAACTGTCACCTGTTATCATAATTGGTAATTACTACATGATAGCGAGATATGTCTGTTTGACAAGAGCTGCAGTAAGACGCCGCTTCCAACATGTACGTAAGTAATCCTATAGCTCCAGCAATACAGCTTGGGAGAAAACTGTTTTTCTTTATGTAAATGCATCATAACTAGATATAGGTATAACATGCTAAGTTTCATGTCAGTGACAAACGTGGCTTAAATCTAAATCTACACGTTATCTGTAGACTTTTATAGTGCGATATATCCTTGTGTAGGCTAAAACATCACATCACCGGCATACAGTACTTATCAATCCATGTCCTTTACAGTATTTCCACTAATTAAATTACCGATAATATCTCAGTTTTTCTATGACAAAATCAAACAAAACGGAACTTAAAATACAATGAGTGTACGATGCCGCATTAATTACTTTTTGCCAAATTACATACCTAAATATTGATCTGTAGCGATAGACTACTACACAGATTTGTTATTGTAGTTGAGATTTACCTGTAGCTAACATACCCATAAGCCAACCCATCCCGCGTAATATATTTGACAATAACGTGAATATAAACCTACACATTGAAGGTGTTCAAGTAAATACCAATGTCTAAAGCGTGGAGGATACCTGTCGGTGCATAAGCTGCGCCGATGATGCACTACGTGTGGAATGTCACGGTGTGATACGGATCAGTGATGTTCATTGACACGCTTCGTTGCGCTTGCGACCATTTAATATTTCTATTCAATCATTTAATCCTGGTTCATTGGGTGTGCGCGTTTTAGACGTCATTGGTGAAAAATGTTTACGTCATCAATAAATGTTTCTGAAACTTATTCGCAAGTTTGATTTTTTTTTTAATATACAGTAAACATTACTAAGAATTCGCGAGTTAGATTATTTTTAAATATACAGTAAACATGCTTATATTTGATTTTTCGCATAAGATGTGAACGTGCACCAGTTCAGACGGTCTCTGTGTGTTATAAAATTATATGTATAATGTATAAGTATTACATTAAAGCCCAGGCTATTCTCAGTCAGATGAGAATATCGCCTTGATATAACTATTCCTAGTCGACTAGGAAAAGCCCTATTAAACGTGTGCTAGGAATAGACAGTTCGTTACATTAATAGTAGCACGACCCAAACCCAAACATTGCTATTTACCTAACTGATCATTGTATTAATAATTCTATTTTAAAGACAGTTCGTTACATTAATAGTAGCACGACCTAAACCCACACACTGCTACTTACCTAACTGATCATCGTATTAATAATTCTATTTTACACGACTACGCGTCCTAGATCTATCCGGACCTACCCCTCCCCCTCCACCCTTTCAGTACACATAACAAAACATGAATGTATGTAAACAAACAGACCCGTGTCTACATCCATTATCTTCCCCTCCCCCGACCCCGCATCTCGTGCAGTCCTCGCTTGCAAGTGTTACAAAAAAAACACATCGAAGTTTCCAACACGTCAATAATCTCTGCATATTTGACACGTTGTATGCATTACTCATCAAATCGAAAACTTTAACATGAGCTGTAGATTAAACGACATAACATAAACAATTGGATTTTGTACGGAAAAAATAAACCCCTTGACTACATAGGTTGTATATATATATATATATATATATATATATATATATATATATATATATATATATATATATATATATATATATATATATATATATATATATATATGAACCGAGTATTGAAACAGCAAGCTAATTGAACTATGAACATCTTGAGAATGAACAATTAAATAAGAAACTATAAACTTGAGAGAGGGGAATATCTCTATTATCGTCAATTTGAGTTAAAGTGGAAATAGTGACAAGCACATTTAGCCCGAAAGTCTCGAGTTCGAATCCGGATCCAACTCAGTTGAACGTCCGTGAGTCCACCCAGCTCTGATAGGTAACTAGCTCATGTTAGGGAAAGGCGGCTGGGCATGGTGCTGACCAACCCTTTCATATGCCGATGTCAAGTAAGATATAAATTGTACTTTATCTGCCCAATGGATCGCTAGGTCTAAAGAGGATTCTTTGCTTTTTTTACAGTTTGAGGATGGTGTTAAGTGGTGAGCACTTCACTTATGTTTAATCCCACTCTAGGGCTGGCGTGTGCGGAGGTTGTAAATAAACATAAAAGTTTATTTAGGGGAAAACACAAGTCAAGAAATAGCGAGAGGGGCTAGTCTTGTAATCATCATGTTAAACACAATGACAACACATGTGAATAGTGTCCTCATATATGACAACATATATGGCTTAGTCTTCACTCACCCAATGATGACATACAAAGCACAGTCCACTTCCAATAACAACATACATGTCATAGCCCTCACCCAATGGCACCTTACATGGCATATTCATTTAACAATGACAACACACGTGACATTACCCTGACCCAATGACAACATATAACAACACATGACAGCCCTGACCAAAAGACAACACATGTCAACATGACATAGGGGTAGCCCTCATCAACACGACACCAAATATTGCAAATTGCACAGCCTCAACACATGACAAAGCCCCTAATCCCAATACAACACACAGCCTCAACACATGACAAAGCTCTCATCCCAATAAAACACACAGCCTCAACACATGACAAAGCTCTCATCCCAATACAACACACAGCCTCAACACATGACAAAGCTCTCATCCCAATACAACACACAGCCTCAACACATGACAAAACTCTCATCCCAATACAACACACAGCCTCAACACATGACAAAACTCTCATCCCAATACAACACACAGCCTCAGCACATGACAAAACTCTCATCCCAATACAACACACAGCCTCAACACATGACAAAGCTCTCATCCCAATAAAACACACAGCCTCAACAAATGACAAAACTCTCATCCCAATACAACACACAGCCTCAACACATGACAAAGCTCTCATCCCAATAAAACACACAGCCTCAACACATGACAAAACTCTCATCCCAATACAACACACAGCCTCAACACATGACAAAACTCTCATCCCAATACAACACACAGCCTCAACACATGACAAAGCTCTCATCCCAATAAAACACACAGCCTCAACACATGACAAAGCTCTCATCATAATACAACACACAGCCTCAACACATGACAAAGCTCTCATCCCAATAAAACACACAGCCTCAACACATGACAAAGCTCTCATCATAATACAACACACAGCCTCAACACATGACAAAGCTCTCATCCCAATACAACACACAGCCTCAACACATGACAAAACTCTCATCCCAATACAACACACAGCCTCAACACATGACAAAACTCTCATCCCAATACAACACACAGCCTCAACACATGACAAAGCTCTCATCCCAATACAACACACAGCCTCAACACATGACAAAAATCTCATCCCAATACAACACACAGCCTCAACACATGACAAAACTCTCATCATAATACAACACACAGCCTCAACACATGACAAAACTCTCATCCCAATAAAACACACAGCCTCAACACATGACAAAAATCTCATCCCAATACAACACACAGCCTCAACACATGACAAAACTCTCATCATAATACAACACACAGCCTCAACACATGACAAAGCTCTCATCCCAATACAACACACAGCCTCAACACATGACAAAACTCTCATCCCAATAAAACACACAGCCTCAACACATGACAAAGCTCTCATCCCAATACAACACACAGCCTCAACACATGACAAAGCTCTCATCCCAATACAACACACAGCCTCAACACATGACAAAACTCTCATCCCAATACAACACAGCCTCAACACATGACAAAACTCTCATCCCAATAAAACACACAGCCTCAACACATGACAAAGCTCTCATCCCAATAAAACACACAGCCTCAACACATGACAAAACTCTCATCCCAATAAAACACACAGCCTCAACACATGACAAAGCTCTCATCCCAATACAACACACAGCCTCAACACATGACAAAGCTCTCATCCCAATACAACACACAGCCTCAACACATGACAAAGCTCTCATCCCAATACAACACACAGCCTCAACACATGACAAAGCTCTCATCCCAATACAACACACAGCCTCAACACATGACAAAGCTCTCATCCCAATAAAACACACAGCCTCAACACATGACAAAGCTCTCATCCCAATAAAACACACAGCCTCAACACATGACAAAGCTCTCATCCCAATACAACACACAGCCTCAACACATGACAAAAATCTCATCCCAATACAACACACAGCCTCAACACATGACAAAGCTCTCATCCCAATACAACACACAGCCTCAACACATGACAAAGCTCTCATCCCAATACAACACACAGCCTCAACACATGACAAAGCTCTCATCCCAATACAATACACAGCCTCAACACATGACAAAACTCTCATCCCAATAAAACACACAGCCTCAACACATGACAAAACTCTCATCCCAATACAACACACAGCCTCAACACATGACAAAGCTCTCATCCCAATAAAACACACAGCCTCAACACATGACAAAACTCTCATCCCAATACAACACACAGCCTCAACACATGACAAAGCTCTCATCCCAATACAACACACAGCCTCAACACATGACAAAGCTCTCATCCCAATAAAACACACAGCCTCAACACATGACAAAACTCTCATCATAATACAACACACAGCCTCAACACATGACAAAGCTCTCATCCCAATACAACACACAGCCTCAACACATGACAAAGCTCTCATCCCAATACAACACACAGCCTCAACACATGACAAAGCTCTCATCCCAATACAACACACAGCCTCAACACATGACAAAGCTCTCATCCCAATAAAACACACAGCCTCAACACATGACAAAGCTCTCATCCCAATAAAACACACAGCCTCAACACATGACAAAGCTCTCATCCCAATACAACACACAGCCTCAGCACATGACAAAAATCTCATCCCAATACAACACACAGACTCAAACACATGACAAAAATCTCATCCCAATACAACACACAGCCTCAACACATGACAAAGCTCTCATCCCAATACAACACACAGCCTCAACACATGACAAAGCTCTCATCCCAATACAACACACAGCCTCAACACATGACAAAACTCTCATCCCAATAAAACACACAGCCTCAACACATGACAAAGCTCTCATCCCAATACAACACACAGCCTCAACACATGACAAAGCTCTCATCCCAATACAACACTCAGCCTCAACACATGACAAAACTCTCATCCCAATACAACACACAGCCTCAACACATGACAAAACTCTCATCCCAATACAACACACAGCCCTACTGCGTGACAACACAGTCACGACACACACACACAAAGCCACAACACACAGCCCTATCACGCGACAACACAGTCCCAACCCACAGCCGTAACACGTGACAACACAGCCCCAACACACAGATAACACAGCCTTGTCACGTGACAACACAGCCCCAACACACAGCCCTATCACGCGACAACACAGTCCCAACCCACAGCCGTAACACATGACAACACAGCCCCAACACACACCCATATCACGTGACAACACAGTCCCAACACACAGACAACACACAGCCCTATCACGTGACAACACAGCCCCAACACACAACCGTAACACATGACAACACAGCACAACACACAGCCCTATCACGTGACAACACAGAACAACACACAGATAACACACAGCCCTATCACGTGACAACACAGTCCCAACACACAGACAACACACACCCCTCTGACAACACATATCCCTCCTATCTTTCACAACAGAACAAACGACCACCCCAGTAAAAAAGCGCATGTGTACGCGGGTATGGGAATCTAACAATACAGCGGCATGTTTACTTTTTGTACTAGCTTGCAGCGGTCACCTACTTGTGTACAAATGGAGTGAAATGGTTGCGCTCCCCTGGTCCATTAGGGGTGAACAGGAATGATGATGATAATACTGAGTACCCTGAACATGTATGGCTATGGCTGGTGAAAGCCTGGATAGGCTATTTAATTCTTTGTTTTTTTTTTTAAATCCAGGGCTGTGTTATTAAAACATATCGGGTTGTTTAAAAAAAGTATTGTGTTTTAATGAATTTACTAAAGATTAGACGTAATTCATGTTGTAGGTATATTTTGGAAACTAAATAAAATTGAGAAAAAAAGGCTAACAACATGTTTTCCTCATTTTCACATGAAAAAAATGGTAACCAAACAAGGCTTTACCAGGTAATTGTCGAAATTGACAAAAAACACGTTTTTTATCCATGTAAACTATAATGATGGGGGAGGGGAGGTATCAAACTCTGTTGGAGCCATTCCTTTGAAAGAAATCTTGAATTGGAAAAAAAAAATTTAACCTAGCGTTTATTTTGTACTAACTAGTTTATAATGTGTCAAAACATAATAAATAACAGCAGTAAAACGACCTGCCGTCAATTCATCTTGCTATCAGGGAATATGCCCAGGGCTTAAAATTATACGCCACCTAGTCCTATCAGCATATCTTCAATAGAAGCATTCAAGCGAAATTCGACAATCTCAAGTGGTATTACCGATAAAGGCAACATTCCACAACTAGCCTTTCTCCTAGACTTCACTTTAATCCATTTGCTTAACTAAAACTTAAATCGTCATTTATCTACATCGAGCGTTAAGGCTTACCTTAAATATAGATTTAGAACCGCTGCCTTTAAAAAAAAATCCTAGGTCTACACCTCCCACTTGCACCCGATAAAGTCGCAGGGGACGAGATTTTCACTTGATCAATACAGTAGGTTAAACCATGGTAAAGTTAAACCTACAAGTAAGCCGGTTAACTTATTTCAGATCTTCAGTACCTCAATACGCTGAGTTAAACCATTGTAAAGTTAAAAATTCAAGTAAGCCGGTTTACTTATTTCAGAGCTTCAGTACCTCAATACACTGAGTTAAACCATTGTAAAGTTAAAAATTCAAGCAAGCCGGTTTACCTATTTTAGAGCTTCAGTACATCAATACACTGAGTTTGTAAAGTTAAACTTCAACTAAGCCAGTTCACCTACTTGAGACTACATTAACACAATAGGTTAAACCATTGTAATGTTAAAGATTAAACAAGACTAGTTTGCCTATTCAAACATTAACACAAGGTTAAACCATTGTAAAGTTAAACATTAATCAAGACTGGTTAGCCTATTCAATGTCTTGACAATATTAACACAAGGTTAAACCATTGTAAAGTTAAACATTAAACCATACGGATTAACCTATCCAATGTCTTAACAACATCAATACACAAGTCAAACCATTGTACAGTTAAACATTAAACAAGACTGGTCTACCTTGTAAACATTAAACAAAACTGGCTCATCTATATGTCAAACTGTGACCTTTCAACTGAATAGGGTCAAAGGTTTCACGTCTCAACATACCACTCCGTCGTCGCCCCCCCCCCCCTTTTAGTCATACACTTTAACTTTATTCTTCATCAGATGTTAGATCTATTTGTAACCTAGAAAAAGTGAAGTATGTCTTTGTTTATTAGCCTTGTAAAATGTAGAAAAGAAATGTAAAAAAAAAATTAATTGAATACGAATTTCGTTTCAAAGACAACGGTGTGGGTGTCATTACTTTAATTAAAAGAAAAAAACAGTAATACAGTAACGTGGTATTCTAAAGTATTGGAGCACGCAGATAATATGATACTGTGCAGTATTTTCATAACTAATCCTCTTTTCTAACATCAGTTAGTGGGGCTGATCTGAATACCGTAAGGGTGGGAGGGGGGTGGGGGTGGTATGATATGATGACATGCAACGAGGAGATAAGACTTGCCAAACTGGCTACTCCACAGTATCAAGTACAAATGTGTAGAGGCCCAGTTTTTTTATGTCTCCATTGTAAGAGCTTTCAGAACTACATGTGTTGGTCCCGCGTCGAGGATTAAGTAGATTTAAAAATAAAACCATAACCCAGTAGGTTTTCAATGTCAGATTAGTTGAGTATTTATTCAAGCCAAAAAAAAAAAATCGGTTCGTTTTACCAGAATTAAAATGAGTTGAATAAAACATATTTGATAGATAAGTCCAAATTTTGTTAGAAGGGATAGCAGCTAGCTGGAAACAACTCAATCCATTAATTTTAAGGTTCGATGATTAGCGTAATGTATGACGACATAATGTAGTATAGCTCTTGTGTTCCGCGCACAGTGAACCCGTTCCTAGCTGGAAATGAAGCCATAAGATGAGTCGGTGGATATCATGTGGCATCGGTGGATGGTTGTTTATGTACATGTTGCCACTTTACCGACGGCTAACGGGGGGAAACAATCAGTGGACATGATTAGTCAGTGGACATGATGGTAATCAGTCAGTGGACATGACGGCAATTAGTCAGTGGACATGACGGCAATTAGTCAGTGGACATGACGGCAATTAGTCAGTGGACATGGTTTCAATTAGTCAAAGGAAATGGTGGCATTAGTCAGTAGACATGGTGGCAATTAGTCAGTGGACATGGTTTCAATTAGTCAAAGGACATGGCATTAGTCAGTGGACATGACGGCAATTTGTCAGTGGACATGATGGTAATTAGTGGCTTTCGGGAATTTGTCGCATTCGGGCTTTTGTCCCATTCGGGCAAGTATCCATTCGGGCGTTTGTCGCATTCGGGCAAGTATCCATTCGGGAGATCGACCTTCGGGCAAATGGCATTCGGGCAAGTGATTTTCGGAAAAACGTCCGGCTTCCGCCGACGGAGACCTTGGGTCGAAGCGTCCAGGTTACCTATAATTGTCTTTAACTGGTAAGGATACCAAGACAACCTGTTGTAACTACCAAACCAAAATCCCCGGCTGTAAGCACTGTGATATAGTAACTAGCGCGAGAAACGGAATGGAAGTAGAAAGGGTTTAATGTGTTTAAAGCTTTTGGTTAAAACTGATAATTCCATGCATAATAAATCATCTTAACATTTGAAAATTGAATATACTCTAATAAAATTTTTTATCTGTGTGCGTATGTGAGGGTGGAGGGGGTTGTTTAAGGAAATTAAACTGGAAAAATATTTTAATAATTACAGTATCGTTAACTGGTGTGACGGTTTTAACAAGGCGTGAGGTCACGTGACACGCTAGGGATGTTTCCCGTGTACTGTTTATGTAAACTTACAGGACACTAGTCAGTAGCAGTCAGGTAACAGTAGGTCATGCGCGACAAAAGCACCTGATGATGCAGGTAGATTGTGACAGCCTGGGTCAAACAGGTAGCCGGTGACATTCAGTGTCACGATTTCACAGTTTCCGGGTTGTCTTAAATTAGGTGGTTGCTTAAGCGTAACAAAACACATTTTCTACATCCTAAACACACCAGGGTAAAAAAACACATTTTCTAGATCCTAAACACACCAATTCAACAAAACACATTTTAGATCTTAAATACACCAACATAACAAAACACATTTTCTAAAACCTAAACACGCCAGTGTAACAAAACACATTTTCTAGATCCTAAACACACAAGGGTAAATAAGCAAAATTTCTAGATCCTAAACACACCAATATAACAAAATAAAATTTCTAGATCATAAATACACCAATACAACAAAACACATTTTAGATCCTAAATACACCAATATAACAAAACAAAATTTCTAGATCATAAACACGCCAATAGAACAAAACACATTTTAGATCCTAAATACACCAATATAACAAAACACGTTTCCCTTAACTCACAATCATTGTACGTCAATGCATGGTAATGTAATAATTATATTTTACGGCGATGTATTATTATTGTCCAAGTTTAAAACAAGACGGATTTGTCTAGTGCTACGTTTCAGAGTAACGTATTAATTATAATTTAAATTCGTTTGGTCATAACAACGTATTTGTACAGCTGTTATAGCCTATATCAAAAGATTGAACTTTCTGGTAATGTTTGGCGCTATGAATACAAGTATCGTTGCTTGATGCTTCAATGAATTGAATGCAGATTATTGCGGCGAGACATCCCCCTGTCAATCACAACACCCCCCCCCTCTCCCGCAATCAATTACCACGCTTATCCTCAGTATAAAATCCCCCCCCCCCACCTCACCCAAAAAAACTGCAGTACGACTTGAATCCATGTCCATTTCCACGTAACTATAAACCTAATAGGAATATGGATAAGGGTAGTGATATGGATATGGATGGGTTTAAATACAAAGATAGCATTTTTTAGAGCTCAATAACTTGTCCAATACCATAACTTTATTTAGAGTTATCTTATGATTCTGGTTTCAATAGAAAAACAGTAACTAAAACACAATCCTTAATTCGTAGACCAGCGATAGTTCATTTGCAACGATTAATACAATATGTGATCGCATTTGAGTTTTGTTTAACGTACGTACGTACGCTTACATAGGTTTACTTTAAAATCACAACTGTGTATATATATATATATATATATATATATATATATATATATATATATATATATATATATATATAAGTATTATAAGACGGCACGTTTTACTATGCTGGCGACAAGGATTAACAACAACACGATTTTACCGTAAGGAGGTGAAGAGCTACATGTGTCGCCACTACAGCAAGATGACTCTAACACGCCACGCAAAGAATGTAATGACGGACATTCGTCACGCTCAACTATTCTGTTGTTTTTGTTTCATTAATTACTTACTCAATGACGCATTACTCGCATGTGTACAAGCCGATGACATACAGAACATCTACATTAATTACTTACTCAATGACGCATTACTCGCATGTGTACAAGCCGATGACATATGGAGCATCTACATTAATTACTTACTCAATGACGCATTACTCGCATGTGTACAAGCCGATGACATACGGAGCATCTACATTAATTACTTACTCAATGACGCATTACTCGCATGTGTACAAGCCGATGACATACGGAGCATCTACATTAATTACTTACTCAATGGCGCATTACTCGCATGTGTACACGACGCTGACATATGGAGCATCTACATTAATTACTTACTCAATGACGCATTACTCGCATGTGTACAAGCCGATGACATACGGAGCATCTACATTAATTACTTACTCAATGACGCATTACTCGCATGTGTACACGACGATGACATACAGAACATCTACACATCTTTGCCTGGGGTCACCAACAATCTTTATCGCGCCCGATCATTATAAAGATCGAAACAGATTTTTCAAGAGTCGAAAATGCTGTTAATTTTAAATAAATACAGTTAAAGGAAGGCTTATATTTTATTAACCTGATGGGTTTGGTTATCTTTTACAATCTGAAAGGTGTAGTGAAGCTAGACTACATTAACCTTTGACATGGATTAATAAAATGCACGCATGAATTATGAATATTATACCAAACTTGGTCATTATAGTTTGACAACAATCTATGTGTAGCGATCCTTTTATTATAGGTATATAAACTTAGACCTAGGTTACAAAAACCTACGGCTAAACAAATCTACGGCTAAATTTTAATCTCTGAGTATCATTATCGGCGACACTACCTCTACGATGAATGTTAATATGTTTGTATAGCAAATCGATCACCAGCACTGCAAGCGGTAATGTAAATTGTTTACAGAAAAAAATTTATCTAAGGACAGTTGCATTTCCTGAGCAGCTAACCTAGTTCAACATGGACAACTTAAGAAGACGAAGGGCGAACTAGTGGAATAATTATAAAACCGCTGGCTTAAAACAGAATAAATGATATATAAGCATCGGCGGTGAGACAAACATAAATTATTGAATTGTGTTGGACATTTCCAAATTTGTTCGAGGTATTCGACCAATAGATTGTAATAATGTCTTAGGAGGTCGGAATGGGACAGCGAAACATTGAGACAAATCTAAAAGCTGAAACTTGATTTATTGTTATTATAACTTTCGAGGAGGGGGGAATGGAATGGAACGGTGACGCATTACCACCCAACTAAAACTATATTAAAATGTATTGTTATTATAATCTGTGAGGTTTGTGAGGAAGGCGGGGGGGGGGGGGGGGGAGTGAGAGAGATAGCTAGAAGAGCGGAGCATTACAATTGAGCCAAAAACTCACACACTGGATGACGAATTGGTGAGCTGCTATATTTAGGAGTTGCTACAATTCATCGAGCCGAACTCGACCTTGAACTCGGCAATCTTTATCGTATGGCAGAATGAGTGTAGTATGTGACCTCTGTTAGCCACACACACACACACACACACGCGCGCAACCCTTACAAAACAAGAATGAGTACCTTCACACACTTACACAACATGTGCTAGTTACATGACAGTCAGTTGGGTAAGGTAGAATTTGAAGAAATTCGCAAGATATAGTCACTGTATTGACTTTTGCTAGGTACGCATTAAAGCTGAGTAGACTCTAAGACGTTTAAGAGACTCAGGAACAAGAGCGGTGTTGGAGTTTCAGTCGTCCTGTAGGGAGGCGTCAGTAGTTGGAAACTGTGTAGCGTGTCGCACCGGGTGACACCGTCCAAGTTGTTGACATTAAAACGAAATACAGCTGGTTTTATAGTGTAAGTCTACCTGTTTTCTATCATAAGGCACAGAGGCACCAGCAGAGATTGGGGGTAACATCAAATGTCTTTTATTTTAATCTACATTTTGTCGTTAGCGGAGGGCGTGACGATGTGTTAGGGGAAAGGGGGGGGGGGGGGTGACACGCTGGGTTAGAAAAGCGCGTAGCGGAAGGCGCGACGCGCTGGGTTAGTGGAGGGCGTGACACCCTGGGTTAGCGGAGAGCGTGACACGCTGGGTTAGCGGAAGGCGTGACACCCTGGGTTAGCGGAGGGCGTGACACCCTGAGTTAGCGGAAGGCGTGACACCCTGGGTTAGCGGAAGGCGTGACACCCTGGGTTAGCGGAAGGCGTGACACCCTGGGTTAGCGGAAGGCGTGACACCCTGGGTTAGCAGAGGGCGTGACACCCTGGGTTAGCGGAGGGCGTGACACTTTGGGTTAGCGGAGGGCGTGACACTTTGGGTTAGCGGAGAGCGTGACACCCTGGTTACAGCACAGGGTATCACCCGACCTAGTGTCGCCAGCCACCTACTCGTTAAAGCAGAAAAAAATATCCCTAACCACCAGGCTAATCTCAGAACCCTAACCACCTGGCTAATCTCATAGTCCTAAGCACTGGCTAATCTCAGAACCCTAACCACCTGGCTAATCTCAGAACCCTAACCACCTGGCTAATCTCAGAGCCCTAACCACCTGGCTAATCTCAGAGCCCTAACCACCTGGCTAATCTCAGAACCCTAACCACCTGGCTAATCTCAGAACCCTAACCTCCAGGCTAATCTCAGAACCCTAACCACCTGGCCAATCTCAGAGCCCCAACCACCTGGCTAATCTCAGAACCCTAACCACCTGGCTAATCTCAGAACCATAACCACCAGGCTAATCTCAGAACCCTAACCACCTGGCTAATCTCAGAACCCTAACCACCTGGCTAATCCCAGAACCCTAACCACATGGCTAATCTCAGAACCCTAACCACCTGGCTAATCTCAGAACCCTAACCTCCAGGCTAATCTCAGAACCCTAACCACCTGGCCAATCTCAGAGCCCCAACCACCTGGCTAATCTCAGAACCCTAACCACCTGGCTAATCTCAGAACCCTAACCACCAGGCTAATCTCAGAACCCTAACCACCTGGCCAATCTCAGAGCCCCAAACACCTGGCTAATCTCAGAACCCTAACCACCTGGCTAATCCCAGAACCCTAACCACCTGGCTAATCTCAGAACCCTAACCACCAGGCTAATCTCAGAACCCTAACCACCTGGCCAATCTCAGAGCCCCAAACACCTGGCTAATCTCAGAACCCTAACCACCTGGCTAATCCCAGAACCCTAACCACCTGGCTAATCTCAGAACCCTAACCACCAGGCTAATCTCAGAACCCTAACCACCTGGCTAATCTCAGAACCCTAACCACCTGGCTAATCTCATAGTCCTAACCACCTGGCTAATCTCAGAACCATAACCACCTGGCTAATCTCAGAACCCTAACCACCTGGCCAATCTCAGAGCCACGTGATTTTCTTCCACTGCACTCACACACAACACTCACTGCACGAGCCAACACACGAGCCAACACACGGCCTACATATGTCACTGGGAAATAATACACCACCACAACATACACCGTTCAACACCCACCTCACTTATGTATTGTGGCTGATAACAAAATCCAATATCTCGATCATACACTCACCAAGGGGAAGTAATAAATTTAGAGACAACCAGTAGCTATAATGTAGGCCATTTAGAAACTTAAAAAATCTATTCAGTTAGGTGTAAAAATGTTTTTTTCTTTCGATGCATGTGCTTAGGTTATATGAACTAAGTAAAAATGATAATCAAATATTTACAGTACTACCCAATAAATTTCAAAACACAGAAAAAAAAATGCCATAAAATAATGAGAATTTTTTTTTAAAGAGAGGAAAACTTATTAATATCTTCTAATTTTGTGATGTTTATTACTTAGACAGTGGTAGAGATGTTTAAAGGAAAGTTGTTAAAGTTCAGACTGTCAAGACATGACAAAACACTTCAGTGCAGGATTATGACATACACCATCCATCCTCTGTGGTTAATGATCCGGTGGATAGATGTATCCATCTCAGCTGTCAAACTAAATCAACCTTTAGACAATTCATCATTTTTCCTTTACCTTGTGTTCTGTTCTGTATATGAGTAACAAATCTATTTCCCAGAGAGGGAGGGGGGGGGAGTACATTATTTTTTTTTAAAGTTTGGAAAACCCTTTGATGACAAAATATTTTTAAATAATTTTGATTTGTAAGGAAAATGTATAGTCTAAAAAAATGTTTATAGTGCATAGTTTTTACTATAGATTTCTACATATAACCATGTTTTAGAGATAAAGTTCTAAATAGGTGGCATTTTAGATGTATCTTAAAGTACTTAAAGTTAGATTGTGATGAAGATTGAACGTTAAACTAAAACACACAAGTTTTATACTATTTTTAAAACAACCTTTGTTTTACAGAATCTACTTGGGATAGTTAATACTGATAAGTACATGGCCACAACATATTGTTGGGATAGCCCGTACACAAGCACACTTAACACAGTTAGGATTGGTAGTACTGGCTAACTAAAAAAACACACACTTAACACAACACAGTTGGGATAGGTAGCCGAAGCTAACAACACAGACACAACACACTTCTCATAGCTGAGATAGCTAGTACTGGCTAACTACACATACAAACTTAACACAGGATAGCTAGAACTGGCTAACTACACATACAAACTTAACACAGGATAGCTAGTACTGGCTAACTACACATACAAACTTAACACAGGATAGCTAGTACTGGCTAACTACACATACAAACTTGACACAGGATAGCTAGTACTGGCTAACTACACATACAAACTTGACACAGGATAGCTAGTACTGGCTAACTACACATACAAACTTGACACAGGATAGCTAGTACTGGCTAACTACACACACAACATAACACAGGATAGCTAGAACTGGCTAATTACACAAACTTAACACAGGATAGCTAGTACTGGCTAACTACACATACAAACTTGACACAGGATAGTTAGTACTGGCTAACTACACAGACAAACTTAACACAGGATAGCTAGTACTGGCTAACTACACATACAAACTTAACACAGGATAGCTAGAACTGGCTAACTACACATACAAACTTGACACAGGATAGTTAGTACTGGCTAACTACACATACAAACTTAACACAGGATAGCTAGAACTGGCTAACTACACATACAAACTTGACACAGGATAGTTAGTACTGGCTAACTACACATACAAACTTGACACAGGATAGCTAGTACTGGCTAACTACACACACAACAAAACACAGGATAGCTAGAACTGGCTAATTACACATACAGACTTAACACAGGATGGCAAGTACTGGCTAATTACACATACAGACTTAACACAGGATAGCTAGTACTGGCTAACTACACATACAAACTTGACACAGGATAGCTAGTACTAGTTAACTACACAAACTTAACACAGGATAGCTAGTACTGGCTAACTACACATACAAACTTGACACAGGATAGCTAGTACTGGCTAACTACACATACAAACTTGACACAGGATAGCTAGTACTGGCTAACTACACAAACTTGACACAGGATAGCTAGTACTGGCTAACTACACATACAAACTTAACACAGGATAGCTAGTACTGGCTAACTACACAAACTTGACACAGGATAGCTAGTACTGGCTAACTACACATACAAACTTGACACAGGATAGCTAGTACTGGCTAACTACACATACAAACTTGACACAGGATAGCTAGTACTGGCTAACTACACAAACTTGACACAGGATAGCTAGTACTGGCTAACTACACATACAAACTTGACACAGGATAGCTAGTACTGGCTAACTACACATACAAACTTGACACAGGATAGCTAGTACTGGCTAACTACACAAACTTGACACAGGATAGCTAGTACTGGCTAACTACACATACAAACTTAACACAGGATAGCTAGTACTGGCTAACTACACAAACTTGACACAGGATAGCTAGTACTGGCTAACTACACATACAAACTTGACACAGGATAGCTAGTACTGGCTAACTACACATACAAACTTAACACAGGATAGCTAGTACTGGCTAACTACACATACAAACTTGACACAGGATAGCTAGTACTGGCTAACTACACATACAAACTTGACACAGGATAGCTAGTACTGGCTAACTACACATACAAACTTGACACAGGATAGCTAGTACTGGCTAACTACACAAACTTGACACAGGATAGCTAGTACTGGCTAACTACACATACAAACTTGACACAGGATAGCTAGTACTGGCTAACTACACATACAAACTTAACACAGGATAGCTAGTACTGGCTAACTACACATACAAACTTGACACAGGATAGCTAGTACTGGCTAACTACACATACAAACTTGACACAGGATAGCTAGTACTGGCTAACTACACATACAGACTTAACACAGGATAGCTAGTACTGGCTAACTACACATACAAACTTGACACAGGATAGCTAGTACTGGCTAACTACACATACAAACTTGACACAGGATAGTTAGTACAGGCTAACTACACATACAAACTTGACACAGGATAGCTAGTACTGGCTAACTACACATACAAACTTGACACAGGATAGCTAGTACTGGCTAACTACACAAACATAACACAGGATAGTTAGTACTGGCTAATTACACATACAACATAACACAGGATAGTTAGTACTAGTTAACTACACAAACTTAACACCATATAGCTAGAACTGGCTAACTACACATACAAACTAGTTAACTACACATACAAACTTAACACAGGATAGTTAGTACTGGCTAACTACACATACAAACTTAACACAGGATAGCTAGTACTGGCTAACTACACATACAAACTTGACACAGGATAGCTAGTACTGGCTAACTACACATACAAACTTGACACAGGATAGTTAGTACTGGCTAACTACACAAACTTAACACAGGATAGTTAGTAATGGCTAACTACACAGACAAACTTAACACAGGATAGTTAGTACTGGCTAACTACACATACAAACTTGACACAGGATAGCTAGTACTGGCTAACTACACAGACACACTTAACACAGGATAGCTAGTACTGGCTAATTACACATACAGACTTAACACAGGATGGCTAGTACTGGCTAACTACACACACAAACATAACACAGGATAGCTAGTACTGGCTAGTACACATACAGACTTAATACAGGATGGCTAGTACTGGCTAATTACACATACAGACTTAACACAGGATAGCTAGTACTGGCTAACTACACATACAAACTTGACACAGGATAGTTAGTACTGGCTAACTTCACATACAAACTTAACACAGGATAGCTAGTACTGGCTAATTACACAGACAAACTTAACACAGGATAGTTAGTACTGGCTAACTACACATACAAACTTGACACAGGATAGCTAGTACTGGCTAACTACACAGACACACTTAACACAGGATAGCTAGTACTGGCTAATTACACATACAGACTTAACACAGGATGGCTAGTACTGGCTAACTACACACACAAACATAACACAGGATAGCTAGTACTGGCTAGTACACATACAGACTTAACACAGGATGGCTAGTACTGGCTAATTACACATACAGACTTAACACAGGATAGCTAGTACTGGCTAACTACACATACAAACTTGACACAGGATAGCTAGTACTGGCTAACTACACATACAAACTTGACACAGGATAGCTAGTGCTGGCTAACTACACATACAAACTTGACACAGGATAGTTAGTACTGGCTAACTACACAAACTTAACACAGGATAGTTAGTAATGGCTAACTACACATACAAACTTGACACAGGATAGCTAGTACTGGCTAACTACACATACAAACTTGACACAGGATAGCTAGTACTGGCTAACTACACAAACTTGACACAGGATAGCTAGTACTGGCTAATTACACATACAAACTTGACACAGGATAGTTAGTACTGGCTAACTACACATACAAACTTAACACAGGATAGCTAGTACTGGCTAACTACACATACAAACTTAACACAGGATAGTTAGTACTGGCTAACTACACAAACTTAACACAGGATAGTTAGTAATGGCTAACTACACATACAAACTTAACACAGGATAGCTAGTACTGGCTAACTACACAGACAAACTTAACACAGGATAGCTAGTACTGGCTAACTACACATACAAACTTAACACAGGATAGTTAGTACTGGCTAACTACACATACAAACTTGACACAGGATAGCTAGAACTGGCTAACTACACATACAAACTTGACACAGGATAGTTAGTACTGGCTAACTACACACACAAACATAACACAGGATAGTTAGTACTGGCTAACTACACATACAAACTTGACACAGGATAGCTAGTACTGGCTAACTACACAGACACACTTAACACAGGATAGCTAGTACTGGCTAATTACACATACAGACTTAACACAGGATGGCTAGTACTGGCTAACTACACATACAAACTTAACACAGGATAGCTAGTACTGGCTAACTACACAGACACACTTAACACAGGATAGCTAGTACTGGCTAATTACACATACAAACTTGACACAGGATAGCTAGTACTGGCTAACTACACAGACACACTTAACACAGGATAGCTAGTACTGGCTAACTACACAAACTTAACACAGGATAGTTAGTACTGGCTAACTACACAAACTTAACACAGGATAGCTAGTACTGGCTAACTACACATACAAACTTGACACAGGATAGCTAGTACTGGCTAATTACACAGACAAACTTAACACAGGATAGCTAGTACTGGCTAACTACACATACAGACTTATTAACACAACACCATAGGGATTGGCTTTGCCAGCAGAGGCTACACATAATGTAACAACATGCCACAGTAACCTGCACTTAAGATTAAGACTGTGGTTTGAATAGTGGAAAAAGCTTATGATAATATAAGCACTTCATAACTTAAAAAGATAGAAATAAAGCAAGTAACATGAATCTGCTACATTTTTTACTCTCAAAGTGTAGGAGAAACTTATCCTACAAATATAAAAACTCATTTTACTTTTCCATTAGATATGCACTGTGAGTTGTTTGAAATTATAGAGCCAAAATAATTTATTGTTAACCAAAAATGTTAAGATAAACACAGACTTACATATTCAATAGCCTTACATTAAAAGAAAAATAAGGAATTAACCCTCTCTACTTTACTTAACTGACTACTTAAAAGTATAATCACAAACATAAAAAGAACCGAAAAAAAAAAATGAATATGATTGTCTTGACTTTTGAGCCAAAGAATGAACTCCATAACATTCTAATCTTCAATACTATATATTATTACCTACTCAATTTAGTTATCAAACGTATGTATTTAACAAAGAAAAAGTGAGTTAAAAGACAAATATTCTAGATCTACTGAAATAAAAAGATATTTATTTTTTAAAAAAAGTTTTTCTTTAACTTGCCTCAGTTTGCAAATGCTCTAGACTCTATTTAAATTTATTAAATTAAGAAAGAAGTAGGGCCTAGTTAAAATTAATATAATAAACTTTAAAAAGTCTAATAATTTGCTAATTAATAAAGACAAATAATGACACAAGACTTTTTAGGTTTTTTCACTGCAGTCTTTTAAATAAAGTTCTTAATGTCTAGGCCCTAGGCTATAGATCTAGATAGACTATAGACTATAGACTAGTTCTAAATTGTAGATAACTGAATAACAAATTTATTCATAGGCCTAAATTAATAGCATATATTTTGTAAGCTAATACCTAACCAGTAACACTAACAAATATGATAAATAACTTTAAAAGTTATAACAACTTTTTTTTAACTAACAGAGTCTAGAGATCTATTACTTATAACTTATTAACTTTATAAATAAAGTTATAAAACTCTTCTCTCCCCCCCCCCCCCCCCCCCCCCCCCCCCCCCCCAATTGAGACATTTTTTTTTACTTTTAGATTCTAGTTTTACCTAAAGAAATCAGGGGGAAAGCAATCAAAATTATTTGTAGAATTTAGTTTTTTAGACTGGTGTTTTAGTTTTTCAATTTTAGATCTAGAATCTAGATCTACTTTCTATATCTTTACTTTAAATATTCTAGATCTAGAATTCTAGATCTTAGTTCTTAGAGTTTAGTTAGTTAGACTCTAGATCTATAGAGTATAGATCTAGTTAACTCTGTCTCTAGTCTCTAGTCTAGTACTTAGTGGCTATGCCCTCCTATGCCTATGCCGCCCTATGCTAGGCCTAGTCAGTAGTCATAGATCTAATAATAATATAATATCATCTAGAACAAAAAAAAAGCTTTAATAAATACAATACTCACATTATCTTTCATGTTTACATAAGCTCCACGTGTAAAGAAAACGATGTTCTAATTTCTAAGCAGCCAGAGTTAATTTTAAATGTGTATCCTCTATTGTCGGCCTTTAGTTCTGTCACAATAACATCGCAAGTAGAAATCTACCCCTCGACCCGGAAGTTGTCAAAACTTTTTTTTCTGGGTCAACTGTCACTGAAAAAAAAATGTGCCGGTCATATGTTAGTATTGTTATGTTAGGGACTTAGGGGGTCGTACACTTGTGACGTCCGCACTGAGGAGGAGGGGGATGTAAACAAATCGACTTTTGTAGGCTGGAGGGCGAGTTCGATCTTGTTGAATTTAACATTAAAGTACTTACATTTTAAAACAATCATAATACTATTATCCTTTGTATAAACAGATATCGACTGCAAACCCGCGTGTTTATTTTTAAAAAGGTCAGTAATTTTGTGATGAGGGAGCGTGGGTGGGTAGTGTGACGTCGCACTCTTGCATTTTAAAAACTAGTGTTAGAAACTGAAATGTAGCCGTTGTTTAGCGGTTTAGACAGTAGCGTAGCGAGGGGGGGGGCGGGGGGGGGACATATGTCCCCCGGGCGCCGACCTTAGGGGGGGCGCCAAAATGAAAGTTTGAGGGGGGGGTGCAAATGAAAAGTTCGAGGGGGGGGGGTGCAAATCGAAAGTTTGAGGGGGGGGGTGCAAATGAAAAGTTCGAGGGGGGGGGGGTGCAAATCGAAAGTTTGAGGGGGGGGGGGTGCAAATGAAAAGTTCGAGGGGGGGGTGCAAATCGAAAATTTGCTCTCGAGGGGGCGCCAAATTGGAAGTATGTCCCCGGGCGCCGGGAAGGGTCGCTACGCCTCTGGGTTTAGAAACCTGTTTTAATAAGTGGTAATATAAATTGATTAAAATACTCTATGTTGACGAAGCTTTGTCAATATTTAAGAAAAAATAATCGATGTTTTAAAAAAGAATCTTCTGCAATTTTGAGAGAGATAGAGCAGTGTTTCTTCGAGACTTTTTTCTCCGGGGGGCACTTGAAATTTTCGGGGGGGGGGGGGGGGGCGGTAGACTTTCTTCGGGGGGGGGGGGGGCGGACACTGTTAAAAGTATATATTTTCTATATAAAATTATATAAAATTTCATTTCGTTCGGGGGGGGGGGGGGGTGGTAAAAAAATTTCAGGGGGGGGGGGGGGGGGCCGAAGAGATGCCTGGAAGAAACTCTGAGAAAGAGAGAGAGAGAGAGAGAGAGGATGGAGTGGGGTTGTCATTGTAGGCGGAGGTATGACGTCATTTTAAAAGGGGTCGGGATTTTTGTGGCAGTGTGGGACGGAAGGGGGGGGGGGGGGGGTAAAACGTCAAAAACATCGTGCCGTCATTTTCTGGATGATCCCTTACGTATAATTAGATCATACTGCATCAGTGTTTCTTTTTTCTCTGGGGGGGGGGGGGGGCGCTTAAAATTTTCGGGGGAGGGGGCGGTAGACTGTTAATAGTCTGTTAAAACACTGTTAAAGACACTGTTAAAAGTATATATTTTCTATATAGTTTTCATTTCGTTCGTAGATTTTTTTTCGGGAGGGGGGGGGCAGACCCAGAAGAGATGCCTGGAAGGAACTCTGTTGTACGGTATTCACCCACCCTGGTGTTGTTCATACCGTTAATGACGTCACGATGTCTTATGACTTAACCACCCCCCCCCCCCCCTTCCCCCTTCCTTCCCCGCGCTAACGTTACATATCTAAACACAATTAAGGAACCCAGTATCTAAAATGACGCCACACCAGTGCCATAGCTAGATCGGGTGTCACCCGGTGCGGCACCTCACGGTGTCACACCCCCCCCCCCCATCATTTTGTATCTGTAAATGTAAATCTTTTCAGCCGGTGTCACCTCCCCCCCTCACCGCCCCCGCCTCGCGAAGCCTCTGCGTCACACATCAGTCTATATCATCCTTGTCAAAGTTGAAGTCTATCTTCTTTCTCAGTGGTTCTAAGCCTGGGTTCGATCGAACCCCAGTGGTTCGGTTAGTCAGACGCAAGGGTTCGACGGAGATCAAGCCACAAGACTAATGCGATTCACAATCGGATTTTGTCAGTGCGGACGATAGAACTTTCAAGAAGGGTTCGGTGAATGGAATGCGCAAACTCTGCTTGCTATCTTCCAAACCAAGGCAATGCTCAATGAAAAAGGATTTTAAAACCTTAAAGAACAAAAGAACAATCTTGACTTTGTTATGAAACAAAACGTGAAGCCACAGATCACGACCATATTTATGTTACATATTGTACTTGCTACCCCGGTATATAAAGTAAAATATGGTTCTAAACTGTTCATTAACGATGCTAGTCTTTGCATCAGTCATTCAAATTAAAAACAAAAAACTCACACGAAAGAGAAATAAAAAAACACGGAACAAGATCTCTAAAGTGAAACATTGGTAAACGATTTACTGCTGTATCTGTAAGCTCTTTTTATAATTTTATTTGGTTTAAAAAATAAATTTTGCTATGTCATGTTCATGTCATGTTTGCCTGTCGTCCCTACTGTGACATAGGCCGCTGACTAGAGCTTTCTAGACGTCTCTGTCCAGGGCTAGTCTCTCCAACTGTCCCCAGGAGTATCAAATCTTCTTGTTGTCTTCTTCCAGGTCACGTCTCCAGGTCTTTCTTGGTCTGCCTCTCCTCCTCCTGCCTTGTGGATTCCATGTGAGGGCCTGTCTTGTTATGCTGGATACAGGCTTCCTGAGTGTGTGGGCCAATCCATTTCCATTTTCTCTGGAGGATCTCTACTTCAACTGGCAGTTGATTTGTCCGTTGCCATAGAACATCATTTCTGATGGTTTTAGGCCAGCGAATTCGCAGGATCTTTCTGAGGCATGCGTTTTATAAATGATTGTATTTTCTTCTTATTTATAGCAGTTATTCTCCATGTCTCGGCTCCATAGAGTAAAAACAGGTTTTACTAGTGTGTTAAAGATCCGGATTTTTATTCCAAGGGTTAAATCTCCAGAACCCCAAACATTTTTTTAGTTGGTTGAAGACTGCTCTTGCTTTGCCCGTCCTTATTTTTATATCTGCTTCTGTCCCACCCTGCTT
>NW_026732397.1:0-158074 GCF_028476545.2 Physella acuta
TTCAACATATGGGGGGGGGGGGGCTAAAACTTCAACATGAGGGGGACATCAACATGTGGGGGAGGGGGTGGGGGCCTGGAAACTTCAAGTTATTCGCGTGGTGAGCACTTGGTGTGTCAGGTTCAAGGGACGTCCCACCTAACTAACACTTTGGGAGATAATTTATCCTCTAAAATTTTATCATCTCAAACTTTTTGCTCTGAATTTTTTGCTCTCCTAAGTTTTGCTCTTTCCAGTTTTGGTTTTTTTCCTCCTTCTTCCTCTTCAACTCTTTTGTCTATGTTTTTTTTCAAACATTTTTTTTCTATCTTAATCACTCCCATCCATCATTCTTTCCACATCCCTTGTCCTTCTGTTGTCTAATCCGCCCACCCCTCCCCCTGTAGGATTATAGCCGTTGCAAACTATTTCCTACCCAACCCGTCCCCCCCCCCCCCCTGTCCAGCATCTCGGGCTATAGTTAGACCATTTGTTTCCTATTTATTTCCTGTTTGTTTCCTATTCGTTTCCTACATCAGTCGGTGCCATTTCCAGACTGTCAAGACAACTGACCTTAATTCTTCTCTGGCAGCGAAGGTTCCTATGTTCCAGAGATTACATCTCTCTTAAATCTAAAATAAACACTGTCATATGATTGGCATTGGCCAATACTAAAGTTGTTGTGGGCTACTGAGGACTAGTGATGTAGTTATGAGGCAAGTTCAATGCCATATGGATGCTAAAAAAGTTGCGGTTTGAGTTGGGAAATTGAGATCAGTTAATTATAATTGGCAGTTTCTCTTCTCCCCCCCCCCCCCCCCCCACTCTGAAAATATTAAATGGCCCCTCGGAGAAAAAAAGTCTGGAAGAAACACTGATAATGGGACGTCGTGATCTACAAGTAAAGCGCTAGACTGCTATCCCGAAAGTCTCCAGTTCGAATCCAGGTTGGTCAGTAGAAAATCCCTGAGTCCACCCAGCTCTGATGGGTACCTGACTTACGTTAGGTAAAGTAAAGGGTACTGGGCATAGTGCTAACCACACTATCTCTTCTTATGCCGAGGTCACAGAAACAAGTGAACTCTAATTCACTTACTCCATGTGACGTCAGGTTCGAAAAGGGAAAAACTTCCTTTAACAAAATTATAATGACGCTCAGGTAACTGTGGCCGTGTGTGTGGTTGTGTGCTTGTGGGGGTTGTCTCACTCAACCCAAGACAACCATGAAACTTTTTCTTCAGGTATTCCTTTCACCCTCATGTCTGATCTAAGGTGGTTGATCATTACCACGTGAGCACCTGATGAGTGACATCACTAAGGTGGGTGATCATTACCACGTGACCACCTGATGAGTGACATCACCAAGGTGGGTGATCATTACCACGTGACAACCTGATGAGTGACATCACTAAGGTGGGTGATCATTACCACGTGACAACCTGATGAGTGACATCACTAAGGTGGGTGATCATTACCACGTGACCACCTGATGAGTGACATCACCTGACAGAGAACCCACACGTGTGGTGAGCATTTGGTGCAGCTCAGACCTGGAGGTGAAGGTCAAGGTTGCTGGAGATCTCGCGAACAGTTCTTGACAGATTTACCAATCTTAGCACTAGAAGCAAACATCACGGACATGGACCGTATTACGATCACTGACATTAGACCGTACGGTAATTAATCAAACTATCACTAATATTGGACGTACGGTAATTTGTCTTACGATCACTGAAATTGGAATGGACGGCCTGATTCCCGACCTGCACCATAAAATGGACGGCCTGATTCCTGACCTGCACCATAAAATGGACGGCCTGATTCCCGACCTGCACCATAAAATGGACGGCCTGATTCCCGACCTGCACCACAAAATGGACGGCCTGATTCCTGACCTACACCACAAAATGGACGGCCTGATTCCTGACCTACACCACAAAATGGACGGCCTGATTCCTGACCTACACCACAAAATGGACGGCCTGATTCCTGACCTACACCACAAAATGGACGGCCAGATTCCTGACCTACACCACAAAATGGACGGCCTGATTCCCGACCTGCACCACAAAATGGACGGCCTGATTCCCGACCTACACCACAAAATGGACGGCCTGATACATCACCTTCATCACAAAATGGACGGCCTGATTCCCGACCTGCACCACAAAATGGACGGCCTGATTCCTGACCTGCACCACAAAATGGACGGCCTGATTCCCGACCTGCACCACAAAATGGACGGCCTGATTCCTGACCTACACCACAAAATGGACGGCCTGATACATCACCTTCATCACAAAATGGACGGCCTGATTCCCGACCTGCACCACAAAATGGACGGCCTGATTCCTGACCTGCACCACAAAATGGACGGCCTGATTCCTCACGTGCAGATCTCCAATGATTACCTCCGTTACCGTACTGAACTTTTCTTTGTCCGGCCCGTCAGGTCGTATCGTCTGCTCCCAAGGCGCCAACTTCAAACACTGTTCTCTCCCCTGACCAACGCCACCAAATTAATCTACGTCTGCAAGTCTAAACGCGATTAAACCTGGCAGTGATTGCAGAAAAACATTTTGGCCCCGCAATGATTGAAGATAAAAGACAATATGTCCTTGCAATCTTTGTAGAAAAACGACATTGAAAACTTGCATTGATTACAGAAAAACGACATTGTAACCTTGCATTGATTACAGAAAAACGACATTGTAACCTTGCATCGATTACAGAAAAACGACATTTTGACCCCACTGATTGTGGAGGGAAAAAAGTTTATTTAACCTGGCAATGTCGCAGAAAAAACGACATTTTGACCCCTCATTGATTGAAGAAAAACGACATTTTGACCCCTCATTGATTGAAGAAAAACGACATTTTGACCTGGCATTGTCCCAGAAAAAACGACACTTCCTTTAAACGAACTCCTTAAACTCCTCCATACCTGATTGATTTCTTTTCACATTAGTGTCTGTTTAGCGCCTACTAGATCGTGTCTGTTTAGCGCCTACTAGATCGTGTCTGTTTAGCCGCCTACTAGATCGTGTCTGTTTAGCCGCCTACTAGATCGTGTCTGTTTAGCCGCCTACTAGATCGTGTCTGTTTAGCCGCCTACTAGATCGTGTCTGTTTAGCCGCCTACTAGATCGTGTCTGTTTAGCCGCCTACTAGATCGTGTCTGTTTAGCCGCCTACTAGATCGTGTCTGTTTAGCCGCCTACTAGATCGTGTCTGTTTAGCCGCCTACTAGATCGTGTCTGTTTAGCCGCCTACTAGATCGTGTCTGTTTAGCCGCCTACTAGATCGTGTCTGTTTAGCCGCCTACTAGATCGTGTCTGTTTAGCCGCCTACTAGATCGTGTCTGTTTAGCCGCCTACTAGATCGTGTCTGTTTAGCCGCCTACTAGATCGTGTCTGTTTAGCCGCCTACTAGATCGTGTCTGTTTAGCCGCCTACTAGATCGTGTCTGTTTAGCCGCCTACTAGATCGTGTCTGTTTAGCCGCCTACTAGATCGTGTCTGTTTAGCCGCCTACTAGATCGTGTCTGTTTAGCCGCCTACTAGATCGTGTCTGTTTAGCCGTCTACTAGATCGTGTCTGTTTAGCCATCTACTAGATCGTGTCTGTTTAGCCGCCTACTAGATCGTTTTTGTTAGAGTTTTCTGATTTTCTTTTATATTTTAGGCTATTAGTATTTTAACCTATTGGCTATTTTTATATTGTAGGCTACATTGGCTTGCATAGTGTCAAAAAACCATATCTGCCATTTTGGCAATATTGAAATGTTTGGAAGAAATTTTGTGGACGAAGGTAATGTAGCTTAAATTTAGTTACCTAATTTAGATTGCACAGGGAATGTAGTCCAAAAATGAGATCTTAGATAAAAAATGAGCACGAAAATGTGAGGTGAAAATGCCAAGCACGACATGTGAGAAGTTCAATAAAAGATGAAGTTTTAAAAACCTTCTAGAAATAAATATAGACGCAACAAGTTTTCTGGGGAAAAAAAATTCCATGATTTTGAAACCAGTTCGAAGTGTAAACATCCCATTTTTCCAATCGTCAACCACATTTTTCCACTCCAACAATCTTTCACATAAATGTGATCTGGCAGATTTTATATTTGCAATAAATAATTGATGTGGGATGACAATGTATGTTTATTGGCAATATATCAGATTGTCGTGAAATGGCGAAAGTCAGAAATTTCTTGTTTTATTCAAGACAAAGTTAACGGCAAGAAGGATGTTTTAGGGTAGTTAACTCAAATGTTTGTAGAGATAATAGATACACAGGCAAGAGATTTGTCTAAAGACTGACCTTCACGTCTAAACTTAAACTTGCTTTAATGGCCAGAACATACAGCAGACAGCAGACGAGAAGTTACAGCAGACGAGAAGTTACAGCAGACGAGAAGTTACAGCAGACGAGAAGTTACAGCAGACGAGAAGTTACAGCAGACGAGAAGTTACAGCAGACGAGAAGTTACAGCAGACGAGAAGTTACAGCAGACGAGAAGTTACAGCAGACGAGAAGTTACAGCAGACGAGAAGTTACAGCAGACGAGAAGTTACAGCAGACGAGAAGTTACAGCAGACGAGAAGTTACAGCAGACGAGAAGTTACAGCAGACGAGAAGTTACAGCAGACGAGAAGTTACAGCAGACGAGAAGTTACAGCAGACGAGAAGTGTCGAGGTCACCGAGTGCAAGTCACGTGAGTTACCTCGGCTAGAAAAACAAGATGGCGTCTGTAGCTCGAGCAAGACGCTAATTGACGCTAACCCATTCAGTCTGGTATCTCGCGTTAGGGGAAAGGTCAAGGTCATGTTGCCGTCATGCATCTGGTTAGAGCATCGTAATCAGACGCCGGTGGAGGGGTGGGGACTGTCGGCTAGAGGGTAGCTTGTGGGTGGGGACTGCCGGCTAGAGGGTAGCTTGTGGGTGGAGGGGTGGGGACTGCCGACTAGAGGGTAGCTTGTGGGTGGGGACTGCCGGCTAGAGGGTAGCTTGTATGTGGAGGGTGGGGACTGCCGGCTAGAGGGTAGCTTGTGGGTGGAGGGGTGGGGACTGCCGACTAGAGGGTAGCTTGTATGTGGAGGGTGGGGACTGCCGGGTAGAGGGTAGCTTGTGGGTGGAGGGGTGGGGACTGCCGACTAGAGGGTAGCTTGTATGTGGAGGGTGGGGACTGCCGGGTAGAGGGTAGCTTGTGGTGGAGGGTGGGGACTGCGGGCTAGAGGGTAGCTTGTGGTGGAGGGTGGGGACTGCCGGCTAGAGGGTAGCTTGTATGTGGAGGGTGGGGACTGCCGGCTAGAGGGTAGCTTGTGGTGGAGGGTGGGGACTGCCGGCTAGAGGGTAGCTTGTATGTGGAGGGTGGGGACTGCCGGCTAGAGGGTAGCTTGTGGGTGGAGGGTGGGGACTGCCGGCTAGAGGGTAGCTTGTATGTGGAGGGTGGGGACTGCGGGCTAGAGGGTAGCTTGTGGTGGAGGGTGGGGACTGCCGGCTAGAGGGTAGCTTGTATGTGGAGGGTGGGGACTGCCGGCTAGAGGGTAGCTTGTATGTGGAGGGTGGGGACTGCCGGCTAGAGGGTAGCTTGTGGTGGAGGGTGGGGACTGCCGGCTAGAGGGTAGCTTGTATGTGGAGGGTGGGGACTGCCGGCTAGAGGGTAGCTTGTGGGTGGAGGGTGGGGACTGCCGGCTAGAGGGTAGCTTGTGGGTGGAGGGTGGGGACTGCCGGCTAGAGGGTAGCTTGTATGTGGAGGGTGGGGACTGCCGGCTAGAGGGTAGCTTGTGGGTGGAGGGTGGGGACTGCCGGCTAGAGGGTAGCTTGTGGGTGGAGGGTGGGGACTGCCGGCTAGAGGGTAGCTTGTATGTGGAGGGTGGGGACTGCGGGCTAGAGGGTAGCTTGTGGTGGAGGGTGGGGACTGCCGGCTAGAGGGTAGCTTGTATGTGGAGGGTGGGGACTGCCGGCTAGAGGGTAGCTTGTGGGTGGAGGGTGGGGACTGCCGGCTAGAGGGTAGCTTGTGGGTGGGGACTGCCGGCTAGAGGGTAGCTTGTATGTGGAGGGTGGGGACTGCCGGCTAGAGGGTAGCTTGTGGGTGGAGGGGTGGGGACTGCCGACTAGAGGGTAGCTTGTATGTGGAGGGTGGGGACTGCCGGGTAGAGGGTAGCTTGTGGGTGGAGGGGTGGGGACTGCCGACTAGAGGGTAGCTTGTATGTGGAGGGTGGGGACTGCCGGGTAGAGGGTAGCTTGTGGTGGAGGGTGGGGACTGCGGGCTAGAGGGTAGCTTGTGGTGGAGGGTGGGGACTGCCGGCTAGAGGGTAGCTTGTATGTGGAGGGTGGGGACTGCCGGCTAGAGGGTAGCTTGTATGTGGAGGGTGGGGACTGCCGGCTAGAGGGTAGCTTGTGGGTGGAGGGTGGGGACTGCCGGCTAGAGGGTAGCTTGTATGTGGAGGGTGGGGACTGCGGGCTAGAGGGTAGCTTGTGGTGGAGGGTGGGGACTGCCGGCTAGAGGGTAGCTTGTATGTGGAGGGTGGGGACTGCCGGCTAGAGGGTAGCTTGTGGGTGGAGGGTGGGGACTGCCGGCTAGAGGGTAGCTTGTATGTGGAGGGTGGGGACTGCGGGCTAGAGGGTAGCTTGTGGTGGAGGGTGGGGACTGCCGGCTAGAGGGTGGGGACTGCCGGCTAGAGGGTTGGGACTGCCGGCTAGAGGGTAGCTTGTGGGTGGAGGGTGGGGACTGCCGGCTAGAGGGTAGCTTGTATGTGGAGGGTATACTGCGGGCTAGAGGGTAGCTTGTGGTGGAGGGTGGGGACTGCCGGCTAGAGGGTGGGGACTGCCGGCTAGAGGGTGGGGACTGCCGGCTAGAGGGTAGCTTGTGGGTTGAGGGTGGGGACTGCCGGCTAGAGGGTAGCTTGTATGTGGAGGGTGGGGACTGCGGGCTAGAGGGTAGCTTGTGGTGGAGGGTGGGGACTGCCGGCTAGAGGGTAGCTTGTGGGTGGAGGGTGGGGACTGCCGGCTAGAGGGTAGCTTGTATGTGGAGGGTGGGGACTGCCGGCTAGAGGGTAGCTTGTGGTGGAGGGTGGGGACTGCCGGCTAGAGGGTGGGGACTGCCGGCTAGAGGGTGGGGACTGCCGGCTAGAGGGTAGCTTGTGGGTGGAGGGTGGGGACTGCCGGCTAGAGGGTAGCTTGTGGTGGAGGGTGGGGACTGCCGGCTAGAGGGTAGCTTGTATGTGGAGGGTGGGGACTGCCGGCTAGAGGGTGAGGACTGCCGGCTAGAGGGTGGGGACTGCCGGCTAGAGGGTAGCTTGTGGGTGGAGGGTGGGGACTGCCGGCTAGAGGGTAGCTTGTGGTGGAGGGTGGGGACTGCCGGCTAGAGGGTAGCTTGTGGATGGAGGGGTGGGGACTGCCGGCTAGAGGGTAGCTTGTGGTGGAGGGTGGGGACTGCCGGCTAGAGGGTAGCTTGTGGATGGAGGGGTGGGGACTGCCGGCTAGAGGGTAGCTTGTGGGTGGAGGGTGGGGACTGCCGGCTAGAGGGTAGCTTGTGGTGGAGGGGTGGGGACTGCCGGCTAGAGGGTAGCTTGTGGGTGGAGGGTGGGGACTGCCGGCTAGAGGGTAGCTTGTGGTGGAGGGTGGGGACTGCCGGCTAGAGGGTAGCTTGTGGGTGGAGGGTGGGGACTGCCGGCTAGAGGGTAGCTTGTGGGTGGAGGGTGGGGACTGCCGGCTAGAGGGTAGCTTGTGGGTGGAGGGTGGGGACTGCCGGCTAGAGGGTGGGGACTGCCGGCTAGAGGGTGGGGACTGCCGGCTAGAGGGTAGCTTGTGGGTGGAGGGTGGGGACTGCCGGCTAGAGGGTAGCTTGTGGTGGAGGGTGGGGACTGCCGGCTAGAGGGTAGCTTGTATGTGGAGGGTGGGGACTGCCGGCTAGAGGGTGGGGACTGCCGGCTAGAGGGTGGGGACTGCCGGCTAGAGGGTAGCTTGTGGGTGGAGGGTGGGGACTGCCGGCTAGAGGGTAGCTTGTGGGTGGAGGGTGGGGACTGCCGGCTAGAGGGTAGCTTGTGGTGGAGGGGTGGGGACTGCCGGCTAGAGGGTAGCTTGTATGTGGAGGGTGGGGACTGCCGGCTAGAGGGTGGGGACTGCCGGCTAGAGGGTAGCTTGTGGGTGGTGGGGTGGGGACTGCCGGCTAGAGGGTAGCTTGTGGTGGAGGGGTGGGGACTGCCGGCTAGAGGGTGGGGACTGCCGGCTAGAGGGTAGCTTGTGGGTGGTGGGGTGGGGACTGCCGGCTAGAGGGTAGTTTATGGATGGAGGGTGGGGACTGCCGGCTAGAGGGTAGCTTGTGGGTGGAGGGGTGGGGACTGCCGGCTAGAGGGTAGCTTGTGTAATACTGTCTGTGATTGTGAGAGTAGGTTGTTAATACATGATTGAAAATTGTAATAAAATATACAATCATGGATTCCAAAAATGTTTTAAAAATGTCTTAAACTTATCCTGAGTTCAGAATAACATAAACGTGATTTATTTATGTAGCTTTTCTGCAACATAGTTTAAGATAGATGTCACTGCCGTGTAAGTATGGTTTGTGTTATTGGGTTGTAGCAGTGTGGTCTTGATGGTCAAAAATCTTATATAAAAACTTGAATAAACCTGGCATGATTGCAGAAATGACATAGTGGAAATCAGATAGAAAATCTGATTAAAGTGTGGGGTTAGGGTGGAGATCTGATAGAAAATCTGATTAAAGTGTGGGTTTTTATTGCGTCACCAGGTACCAACCACACCCACACCTCCCCCCCCCCCCCCCCATCTCATGAAGCTGACGGATATGTCAACATTGTTTCACTTTACTGAGACCAAACCACCATAGACGTTAATTTCATGTAAAACGTGTTTGCTCAATCGCCTTTATAAGTACTGTTTGTCTGAAATCTGTCCGTTATTGAACATTTTTGTCTGAAATTTGGCGGTTATTGAACATTTGTATCTGAAATCTGTCCGTTATTGAACATTTGTGTCTGAAATTTGGCGGTTATTGAACATTTTTGTCTAAAATTTGTCGGTTATTGAACATTTTTGTCTGAAATTTGTCGGTTATTGAACATTTTTGTCTGAAATTTGTCGGTTATTGAACATTTGTATCTGAAGTCTGTCCGTTATTGAACATTTGTGTCTGAAATTTGGCGGTTATTGAACATTTTTGTCTGAAATTTGTCGGTTATTGAACATTTTTGTCTGAAATTTGTGAGTTATTCAACATTTGTATCTGAAGTCTGTCCGTTATTGAACATTTGTGTCTGAAATTTGTCGGTTATTGAACATTTTTGTCTGAAATTTGTCGGTTATTGAACATTTTTGTCTGAAATGTGTCAGTTATTCAACATTTGTGTCTGAATTCTGTCCGTTATTGAACATTTGTGTCTGAAATTTGTCGGTTATTGAACATTTTTGTCTGAAATGTGTCAGTTATTCAACATTTGTGTCTGAATTCTGTCCGTTATTGAACAGTGTTTGTACAACGCAGTGCCGGCCGGTCAAGTTTTTTTATGGTAACAGGAGACAACGTCAAAAATGATGACTTAGGGTCATTGGGTGCTGCTTGTAATTTCCAAAATTTTGCTTTATTTTTGTCTTGTGATTTTTAAATTGCGTCGAGTTTTTGGTTGTTTTTTTTTTTTTTCTTGAAGAATATGGAAAAGCAAAATATGAAGTTTGACAAAGAATGAGTTTAAAATTGAGGCGTTTAAACAGTTGAGTCAGCTTTTAGGGGGCTAGTGGGGTCAACTGGCTAGTGGGGTCAACTGGCTAGTGGGGTCAACTGGCTAGTGGGGTCAACTGGCTAGTGGGGTCAACTGGCTAGTGGGGTCAGGTAATCATGGAGCCAACTAGAGGAGTCAGTTGTCAATCGGTTTTGGTGAACTAGAGAGGGGCGACAACTCTCAATTGACCAGAGAGGGGCGACAACTCATGTGCTCCTGACGTGACCAATGGAACTATTTTTAGCCATATTCCCACCCACCCTCCCATACCCGTCCAGATGGATATTGTGTGAAACCCACACCTATTCTTGCTGTATCCCCGGCTCTGTCTGGCGATAATTGATTGCATGTATTGATCTCCGATTGGTGGGTGGATCTATCTATCTAATGCACGTCACAACACACGTCCCTTCTGATGCAGAGGTCGTTAGATAATGAGTGGTGTACGTCACATCCGGTGTGATCTATCTGATGTACCGGCCATTTTGTCATGCGCATTGTAACGTCACACCTAAGGCGAACATCACCACATACCATTAAAACAGGACGGTGGCTAAAAAGTATAACACCAAAATGGCAAAACTACAATTTTCTCAATAAAATATTAAAATAGTAGCGAACACTGTAAGACATGCAATATTTTGTGAATGCAATGCTGTCTGACTTGCTGTCTGACAAGCTATCTGACCTGTATCTGACTTGCTGTCTAGCTGGTGACCAGCTGTCTGACCAGCTGTCTGACCTGCTGTCTGACCAGCTGTCTGACCAGCTGTCTGACCAGCTGTCTGACCAGCTGTCTGACCAGCTGTCTGACCAGCTGTCTGACCAGCGGTCTGACCAGCTGTCTGACCAGCTGTCTGACCAGCTGTCTGACCAGCTGTCTGACCAGCTGTCTGACCAGCTGTCTGACCAGCTGTCTGACCAGCTGTCTGACCTGCTGTCTGACCAGCTGTCTGACCAGCTGTCTGACTAGCTGTGTGATCTGCTGTCTGACCTGCCCTCTGACAGGCTGTCTGACATCTAACTGTAAATTCCACAAATCCCCTAGCAGTTCCCGTGAGACCGGCAGTTCCCGTGAGACCGGCTCACGGATTGCATGTTTAACCGGCATGGCTTTAATTAACCGGAGACCTGCCGAATGCCGGCTCATTGATACGCTGAAATATTCGCTCAGATCTGGCCTTTCTGCTGGTGACCAGATTTAGGGGCCTCGCTGATGGGGTGGATGTGTGGATGTAGGGGGCTGGTGGATGTGGATGTGGTGGATGTATGGATGTAGGGGGCTGGTGGATGTATGGATGTAGGGGGCTGGTGGATGTATGGATGTAGGGGGCTGGTGGATGTGGATGTGGTGGATGTATGGATGTAGGGGGCTGGTGGATGTGTGGATGTAGGGGGCTGGTGGATGTATGGATGTAGGGGGCTGGTGGATGTATGGATGTAGGGGGCTGGTGGATGTATGGATGTAGGGGGCTGGTGGATGTGGATGTGGTGGATGTATGGATGTAGGGGGCTGGTGGATGTATGGATGTAGGGGGCTGGTGGATGTGGATGTGGTGGATGTATGGATGTAGGGGGCTGGTGGATGTGGATGTGGTGGATGTATGGATGTAGGGGGCTGGTGGATGTATGGATGTATGGATGTAGGGGGCTGGTGGATGTATGGATGTAGGGGGCTGGTGGATGTATGGATGTAGGGGGCTGGTGGATGTGGATGTGGTGGATGTATGGATGTAGGGGGCTGGTGGATGTATGGATGTAGGGGGCTGGTGGATGTGGATGTGGTGGATGTATGGATGTAGGGGGCTGGTGGATGTGGATGTGGTGGATGTATGGATGTAGGTGGCTGGTGGATGTGGATGTGGTGGATGTAGGGGGCTGGTGGATGTATGGATGTATGGATGTAGGGGGCTGGTGGATGTGGATGTGGTGGATGTATGGATGTAGGGGGCTGGTGGATGTATGGATGTAGGGGGCTGGTGGATGTGGATGTGGTGGATGTATGGATGTAGGGGGCTGGTGGATGTGGTGGATGTATGGATGTAGGGGGCTGGTGGATGTGGTGGATGTATGGATGTAGGGGCTGGTGGATGTGGATGTGGTGGATGTGTGGATGTAGGGGGCTGGTGGATGTGGTGGATGTATGGATGTAGGGGCTGGTGGATGTGGTGGATGTATGGATGTAGGGGGCTGGTGGATGTGGTGGATGTGTGGATGTAGGGGGCTGGTGGATGTGGATGTGGTGGATGTATGGATGTAGGGGCTGGTGGATGTGGATGTGGTGGATGTATGGATGTATGGATGTAGGGGGCTGGTGGATGTATGGATGTAGGGGGCTGGTGGATGTGGTGGATGTATGGATGTAGGGGGCTGGTGGATGTGGTGGATGTATGGATGTAGGTGGCTGGTGGATGTGGATGTGGTGGATGTGTGGATGTAGGGGGCTGGTGGATGTGGTGGATGTATGGATGTAGGGGGCTGGTGGATGTGGTGGATGTAGGGGGCTGGTGGATGTGGTGGATGTAGGGGGCTGGTGGATGTGGATGTGGTGGATGTATGGATGTAGGGGGCTGGTGGATGTGGTGGATGTAGGGGGCTGGTGGATGTGGTGGATGTAGGGGGCTGGTGGATGTGGTGGATGTGGTGGATGTAGGGGGCTGGTGGATGTGGTGGATGTAGGGGGCTGGTGGATGTGGATGTGGTGGATGTGTGGATGTAGGGGGCTGGTGGATGTGGTGGATGTAGGGGGCTGGTGGATGTATGGATGTAGGGGGCTGGTGGATATACGGGGCTGGTGGATGTATGGGTCTGGTCAATGTATGGATCTGGTGGATATACGGAGCTGGTGGATGTATGGGCCTAGTGGATGTATGGGCCTAGTGGATGTATGGGCCTAGTGGATGTAGGGGGCTGGTGGATGTATGGGGGTGGTGGATGTGGATGTGGTGGATGTATAGACCTGGTGGATGTATGGACCTGGTGGATGTATGGACCTGGTGGATGTATGGGGCTTGTGGATGGATGGGTCTGGTGGATGTATTGGGCTGGTGGATGTATGTATGTGGTGGATGTATGGGGCTTGTGGATGTATGGGTCTAGTGGATGTATGGGCCTAGTGGATGTATGGACCTGGTGGATGTATGGGTCTGGTGGATGTATGGGCCTAGTGGATGTATGGGCCTAGTGGATGTATGGGCCTAGGGGATGTATGTGTTGGACCAGATGATGTATGTTAGACCAGATTAAGTATGTTGGATGTGGTTAAGTATGTTGGACCAGATGAAGTATGTTGGACGAGATGAACTATGTACAACGAGACACACCATATACTGATCTAGCTAGGTTATGAAACTTGGGGAATACCAGGGCAGGTAACTATCCATTACCTGAGGCTTCATTCAAGTACACGCTGATAAAGGGCGATAACCACACAGGCCGAGGTTATCCTTCTTTATGTAAACAATCCAGAGTGAGTTCCCCTGCTGACCTTTTCAAGTGACCTTCCGTCTTAATGAACTTCTTTATTTTATCTTTTACTCGGGACGAAATAGGTGGTGATGGGTATCACGTGATCCTGGTCAATCAAAGATTGTCTGCTGCTTGAAGGTGGCATTTTGGTGAAAGATACTCTCAGGAGTGGCAAGTTTTCATTGTGGATTATATGGCATCAAAGCAATTGCATGTGTCATCGTAACGAATTGTTACGGATGTCATCGTAACGAATTGATTGTTACAAATGACATCGTAACGAATTGTTACATATGTCATCGTAACGAATTGATTGTTACATATGTCATCGTAACGAATTGTTACAGATGTCATCGTAAAAAATTGTTACAAATGTCATTGTAACGAATTGTAATAGATGCCCCGGGAAGATGGGGCTCGATAGCTGGGGACAGCCACTCTTCTAGGAGAGACAACTCCAAAATCAAACAACTGCTGCCTTGTAGTTTGTTCTTGGCTGGACAAAGGCTATGGAAGCAAATCCAAAAAGAAAAGCAGGCTGAATCGGAGTCAACGACTTATATGGCGCTTAACAAGTTGACACGTATACTTAATTGTGTTGGAGGGAATCTTTTCTAACACTAAAATTAAGAACAAATAAGAAAAAAGAAGAAGAAAGTTACAGATTGTTGCAGCTGAGACCATTTAACCTCTTGTAAAAATATATCCCTTCATAACTATTTTATAAAGCAACAACACCTTAGGATATCTTGGCAACACGTATTTTACAAAATCTACAACACTTCAGAATTAAACCAATAAAACCGTCAACATTATGCCAAGATCAATGCCCTTTGATCAAAACAAAGTAAAAACCAATAAACAGGACTTCCGGTGTGGATAGTTCGATACAAAAATCAATGACACTCAAGAGGCCTGGTTTTATGAAACATGAGATGTGACAGACAGACAGACAGACAGACAGACAGACAGACAGAAAAACTGACTTCCGGTAACGTAGTGAGCAACAGATCATGGAAGTAGCAGGCGTGTTGCAGAAAGATCAAGTGCTTCATAGGTTAGTGGAAGAAATGTGTGCGTGAAATAATTTTATAAGATCTTTTTGTGGGAATACATTTAAAAGATCTTTTTGGAGGAATACATTTATAAGATCTTTTTTGTAGGAATACATTTATAAGATCTTTTTTGTAGGCGTACATTTACCAGATCTTTTTGGAGGAATACATTTATAAGATCTTTTTTGTAGGAATACATTTATCAGATCTTTTTGGAGGAATACATATATATGGAGGTTACATATGGAGGTTACATCAACAAGATCTTATTGGAGTAATATATCAATAAGAAACATTAGAGGAATTAGTCAATGGAATCTGTTTGACGAATATAATAAAATCTGGTGGAGTAATAAATCTATAAAATGTATATTAGAAATAAATCTATTGTCTTGTAGGTTAGTGGAATAAATTTTTTAGAGGAAATATTTGTAAGATTAACACATTTAGAAGATACAATGGTTGAATAAATATATATCATAAATTGGAGGAATATATAAAATCTGATACGGGAATAAATCTATCGCGTAAAAAATAGCAAGAAGAATAAATCTATTAAATGGGTTGATGGAATAAATCTATTTATCCGAAATTTTTGGTGCCTCCACCCTACCCATCCAGAGAAAAAGGTCTGACCGAAACTCCGTTTTTTGAGACGTTGTAGTCAAACAATATAGTCAGTCTAGAGTTATTATAACGTAGCAACTATCTCACTGTTCGAAGTGTGGCTCATGTTTCTAATAAATATAACTTGCCTTCATCCGAACAGAAATTGCGAACATATTTTACCCTATGTAGATTTAGCTCATCTGTTCAAAGAAATATATTTGTAAGTAGCAGCTGTGTTGACGGAAAAAATTTTGTAAGTATCAAATGTGTTTGTTGTAAAGAGACATATAAAGCTCTGAGTTAAGTATCAACTGTGTTTGTTGTAAAGAGATTTAATTCTAAAGCCGTGAGTTAAGTATCAACTGTGTTTGTTGTATAGAAACATATAAAGCCTGAGTTAAGGCGCCAGTGTGGCTAAAAGGAAAAAAAGTTCCAGCAAAAAATATGAAGAGGTCTGTGACGCTAAGCTGCGTTAAGCACCTCTGACCCAATAAAGTGCCGTCTTAAGAATTCTTACATAATACCTGTCTACGGCATACAGCCCCGGCCCCACGGGCCGTCCCCTCGACGGCTGGAGTTGAAAGGTCATTACCCCGCTCTGACGAATTGGGCTTTGGGGCTGTGGGATCATGATATATGGCCAACTCCTTGACCTAAAGACAGCACTGACCTACAGCTTGACCTAAAGACAGCACTGACCAACAGCTTGACCTACAACTTTTAGCAGCAAGTAGACAACCACAACCAATAAATTTCTTGGTGTAATGTGAGGTTTGTTGGATTTGTTAGGTTTGTTAGAATTGTTAGACTTGATGGATTTGTTAAATGTGTTAGATGTGTTTAATTTGTTAAATTTTTTACAGTTGTTAAATTTGCTAGATTTGTTAGATTCGTTAGTTTGTTAGATTTGTAAGACTTGTTAGATTTGTTAGAATTGTTAGTTTGTTAGTTTGTTAGAATGCTTAGATTTGTTAGATTTGTTAGATTTGTTGGATTTGTTAATAACGTAAGTAGCGTCAAAAGTGAGAGGCACGTTTCTCTGTGGGGGGCGGTGGGGGGGGGGATGTTGTGGGGAAGGGGGAGTAAAAGGAGTAAATGTGGATTTACTCAAACGAAAAATTGAACTGCTCGCCTTTGTCGCTTAGCAACGTCAAGACTTAAATTGCAAGTGCCACAGGTATTACACTCTGCCAGCAACATTATGTCTACCTAGAAAACGACTTCCGGCATTTACAATTCTGCCTTTTTTAGTTAATTAGCCAGATTAGCAGGTAGCAGAACAGAAAGTAGTCTAGTGAAATAACCAGTAATATTCCAGCCTAGTAAATCAGAATGTGCACGGATTCAGTATGGTTTGGTTGGACCGGAACACAGAACACATTACCCAGGTTCCGATTTTTTTTTAGCTAACATGGAAACTAAAGTAAATATGGACAGGTGTGTGCAGGTAAGTCTAATATCTGCAGTGTGGTGGGCAGGTTGATATCAAAGTACAAGGTGGGCAGGTTGATATCAAGGTACAAGTTGGGCAGGTTGATATCAAGTTACAAGGTGGGCGGGTTGATATCAAGGTACAAGGTGGGCAGGTTGATATCAAGGTATAGGTGGGCAGGTTGATATCAAGGTGGGCAGGTTGATATCAAGGTACAAGGTGGGCAGGTTGATATCAAGGTACAAGGTGGGCAGGTTGATATCAAGGTATAGGTGGGCAGGTTGATATCAAGGTGGGCAGGTTGATATCAAGGTACAAAGTGGGCAGGTTGATATCAAGATAGAAGGTGGGCAGGTTGATATCAAGGTACAAGGTGGGCAGGTTGATATCAAGTTACAAGGTGGGCGGGTTGATATCAAGGTACAAGGTGGGCAGGTTGATATCAAGGTATAGGTGGGCAGGTTGATATCAAGGTGGGCAGGTTGATATCAAGGTACAAAGTGGGCAGGTTGATATCAAGGTACAAGGTGGACAGGTTGATATCAAGGTGGGCAGGTTGATATGAAGGTACAAGTTAGGCAGGTTGATATCAAGGTACAAAGTGGGCAGGTTGATATCAAGGTACAAAGTGGGCAGGTTGATATCAAGGTACAAGGTGGGCAGGTTGATATCAAGATAGAAGGTGGGCAGGTTGATATCAAGGTACAAGGTGGGCAGGTTGATATCAAGGTACAAGTTGGGCAGGTTGATATCAAGGTACAAGGTGGGCAGGTTGATATCAAGGTACAAGTTGGGCAGGTTGATATCAAGATAAAAGGTGGGCAGGTTGATATCAAGGTACAAGGTGGGCAGGTTGATATCAAGATAAAAGGTGGGCAGGTTGATATCAAGGTACAAGTTGGGCAGGTTGATATCAAGGTGGGCAGGTTGATATCAAGGTACAAGGTGGGCAGGTTGATATCAAGGTACAAGGTGGGCAGGTTGATATCAAGGTGGGCAGGTTGATATCAAGGTACAAGGTGGGCAGGTTGATATCAAGGTACAAAGTGGGCAGGTTGATATCAAGGTACAAAGTGGGCAGGTTGATATCAAGGTGGGCAGGTTGATATCAAGGTACAAGGTGGGCAGGTTGATATCAAGGTACAAATTGGGCAGGTTGATATCAAGGTACAAGGTGGGCAGGTTGATATCAAGGTACAAGGTGGGGAGTTTGATATCAAGGTACAAGTTAGGCAGGTTGATATCAAGGTACAAGATGGATAGGTTGATATTAAGATACAAGGTGGGCAGGTTGATATTAAGATACAAGTTGGGCAGGTTAATATAAAGGTATAGGTGGGCAGGTTGATAACAACATACAAGGTGGGCAGGTTGATATCAAGGTACAAAGTGGGCAGGTTGATATCAAGGTACAAAGTGGGCAGGTTGATATCAAGGTACAAGGTGGGCAGTTTGATATCAAGATAGAAGGTGGGCAGGTTGATATCAAGGTACAAGGTGGGCAGGTTGATATCAAGGTACAAGTTGGGCAGGTTGATATCAAGGTACAAGGTGGGCAGGTTGATATCAAGGTACAAGTTGGGCAGGTTGATATCAAGATAAAAGGTGGGCAGGTTGATATCAAGGTACAAGGTGGGCAGGTTGATATCAAGATAAAAGGTGGGCAGGTTGATATCAAGGTACAAGTTGGGCAGGTTGATATCAAGGTGGGCAGGTTGATATCAAGGTACAAGGTGGGCAGGTTGATATCAAGGTACAAGGTGGGCAGGTTGATATCAAGGTATAGGTGGGCAGGTTGATATCAAGGTGGGCAGGTTGATATCAAGGTACAAGGTGGGCAGGTTGATATCAAGGTACAAGGTGGGCAGGTTGATATCAAGGTATAGGTGGGCAGGTTGATATCAAGGTACAAGGTGGACAGGTTGATATCAAGGTGGGCAGGTTGATATGAAGGTACAAGTTAGGCAGGTTGATATCAAGGTACAAAGTGGGCAGGTTGATATCAAGGTACAAAGTGGGCAGGTTGATATCAAGGTACAAGGTGGGCAGGTTGATATCAAGATAGAAGGTGGGCAGGTTGATATCAAGGTACAAGGTGGGCAGGTTGATATCAAGGTACAAGTTGGGCAGGTTGATATCAAGGTACAAGGTGGGCAGGTTGATATCAAGGTACAAGTTGGGCAGGTTGATATCAAGATAAAAGGTGGGCAGGTTGATATCAAGGTACAAGGTGGGCAGGTTGATATCAAGATAAAAGGTGGGCAGGTTGATATCAAGGTACAAGTTGGGCAGGTTGATATCAAGGTGGGCAGGTTGATATCAAGGTACAAGGTGGGCAGGTTGATATCAAGGTACAAGGTGGGCAGGTTGATATCAAGGTGGGCAGGTTGATATCAAGGTACAAGGTGGGCAGGTTGATATCAAGGTACAAAGTGGGCAGGTTGATATCAAGGTACAAAGTGGGCAGGTTGATATCAAGGTGGGCAGGTTGATATCAAGGTACAAGGTGGGCAGGTTGATATCAAGGTACAAATTGGGCAGGTTGATATCAAGGTACAAGGTGGGCAGGTTGATATCAAGGTACAAGGTGGGGAGTTTGATATCAAGGTACAAGTTAGGCAGGTTGATATCAAGGTACAAGATGGATAGGTTGATATTAAGATACAAGGTGGGCAGGTTGATATTAAGATACAAGTTGGGCAGGTTAATATAAAGGTATAGGTGGGCAGGTTGATAACAACATACAAGGTGGGCAGGTTGATATCAAGGTACAAGTTGGGCAGGTTGATATCAAGGTACAAGTTAGGCAGGTTGATATCAAGGTACAAGTTGGGCAGGTTGATATCAAGGTACAAGGTGGGCAGGTTGATATCAAGGTACAAGTTAGGCAGGTTGATATCAAGGAACAAGATGGGCAGGTTGATATCAAGGAACAAGGTGGGCAGGTTGATATCAAGGTGGGCAGGTTGATATCAAGGTACAAGGTTTGCACGTGTCTACAGAGAAAGTACATGTAGCCATGTAGCCCACACTGAGCACATGTAGCCCACAATGCAGATCTATATCCCTCATTACTTAGCGTGAAATCACTCAAGTGGAAACAATGACGTGTTTATTGGCACAAGCAGATCAGCTACACTTGACCTTTTTAAGACTTTACTTAATCAGCCGTTATCAAACATTCTGCGTGGATGTCCTTACTTTACATCTATACTACTATATACATATATACATATACAACTGTTGCCGGATAACTAACTTCAATATCTACACATCTACATATATATATATATATATATATATATATATATATATATATATATATATATATATATATATATATATATATATATATACAACTTTTGTTTGATAACTTCATTATAACACAACTATTGTCAAATTCTTGTAGTTACAGCTTCATATTAACACAATAACTCTAACGAATTTCTGAGTAGGGCCTATGCCTCGAAATTATTTTTTTTCAAATTATGGATAATTAATTTTTAAAAAAAAGATAATTAATTACCTGTGATTGATCCCCTGTGGTAAAACGGCAGGCTAGTTCCAAGCGGAATCCAAGTCTTGGAGTGGGAGGAGCGGCACCAAGTCACGTGACCGCATGCTTTCTTAGACCCAGCGCGAGAGGCGAGTGCTCAACTAGCGGGCGATGTCGACAGGACGCCCGTGTTGACTGAAGCCTCGAGAGTTGACTTAAGTCACTCGTCCCCCGTGTTGACTGAAGCCTCGAGAGTTGACTTAAGTCACTCGTCGTTGTCAGTTGACTTAAGTCACTCGTCCCCCGTGTTGACTGAAGCCTCGAGAGTTGACTTAAGTCACTCGTCCCCCGTGTTGACTGAAGCCTCGAGAGTTGACTTAAGTCACTCGTCCCCCGTGTTGACTGAAGCCTCGAGAGTTGACTTAAGTCACTCGTCCCCCGTGTTGACTGAAGCCTCGAGAGTTGACTTAAGTCACCCGTCGTTGTCAGTTGACTTGAGTCACGCGTGTTGACTGAAGCCTCGAGAGTTGACTTGAGTCACTCGTCGTTGTCAGTTGACTTAAGTCACTCGTCCCCCGTGTTGACTGAAGCCTCGAGAGTTGACTTAAGTCACTCGTCCCCCGTGTTCACTGAAGCCTTGAGAGTTGACTTTAGTCACTCGTCGTTGTCAGTTGACTTAATTCACTCATCGTTGTCAGTTGAGTTAAGTCACTCGTTTTCGTGCTGGCTGAAATCTTTAGAGTTCTCTTCGTGTTTTTATTGAGTTGACTTTAAGTCATTATGACTTTTAACAAACTTTATGTCACTTTACTATGACAATTAAATTTAACTCACCCGCCCTTCGTGTTCACTGAAGCCTCAATAGTTGACTTTAATTTACTCGTTGTTGACAGGTGACTTAAGTCACTCGTGAGATGACTTAATCATTCGCTGTGGTAACTCTACTCTCGGTTTAACTAGTTGACTTTAAGTCATTTGGTAATGTTAGTTGACTAAGTCATTTGTCAACGCTAGTTGACTTAAAACGTATCACAGTTTGACTTAAGTCTTACCTAGACAAAAATAACTTGTCATCATCAGTTGGGTGACGGGACATAAAACACTGACGTCAATAATTCCCGTGTCCACTAATGACGTCAATAACTCCACCACTGACGTTAGTAAACCCCATCACCACTGACGTCACTAACTCCCTGTGTCTACCAATGACGTCACTAACTCCCGTGTCCACCAATGACGTCACTAACTCCCATGTCCACCACTGACGTCACTAACCCCGTGTCCACCACTGACGTCACTAACTCCCATGTCCACCACTGACGTTAGTAAACCCCATCACCACTGACGTCACTAACTCCCTGTGTCTACCAATGACGTCACTAACTCCCTGTGTCCACCAATGACGTCACTAACCCCGTGTCCACCAGAGTCTGCCACATAGCACCACAGTTCTAGAACCCCAACAATTCTAGTGTACGAACAAAAAAAAAAAATTTTGGTCTGAATTAATCAAAATTACAAAATGTAATGATTTTTTTTCTTTACTTTCCAGCCAGGCTTTGACATTTGGCGTTGTTGATTAATTCTTTCATAATTCGCCAAATGTAATTGTGATAAAACTATTTTCAGACGGTCGATGTAGAAAAAACCTGGCCACAAAGCTAGTCACGTGCCCGCGCATGGGCAAGTCACTCGGGACGTTTCTGTCAGACGGCTGCATGGGGTTGATAATTCCACGGACTCACCAGTTATCGATAGGGGTGTTTCACACATGTAGATTTATTCTTACAGAAAATGTCTGATTATTGTGGGCTAATGCGACCAAAATGATGTCATAGTTTACAGCACTGGTTCCCAACCTGGGGGTCGCGACCCCCCTGGGGGTCGCGAAGGTCTTTCTGGGGGGTCGCCAACTGGTATACTAAACCTTAGTAATTGAAACAAAACATAAATATTTAGAAGAATTTTTGAAATTCGGCTTCATTAACATCACTGGAAATGTAATAGAGAAGAAACAAAGCGCACTGTACAAAGTTGTTCTCAGTCACGAATCTATGAAATCTTCAAAACTAAAACGTCATTTGAGACGAGTCATTCGGAACACACCAAAAAATATATGGAGTTCTTTCGTCGGTAAGAAGCTAGTTGCAAACGCCAGAGACTTGATCGAACAGGAAGTTTTCAACAGCATTAGTGCAAGCATCACATGAAGTCGCGATAGAAAATGCCAAGCAAAAAAAAAAAAAAAAAAAAAAAAAAAAAACAATAAGAGAAAATCTCATCAAACGCTGCATGTACGTAAATGTTAATAAATAACACATTTTTATTGAAATTAAGCTTTCACCATTGTTTGCTTTTCAAGTTGATAAATTAACAGACGTGAGTTCGTGTTCGAATTTGCTCTTTTGTGAAGATAGCATGGAGAAAATAAATACCTTTTTTGAAACTGGATGATTAAAATGGGTTAGAACGACTGTGGGGGTTTGTACGGATGGTGCGCCATCTATGTTTAGCTCAAAATCGGGCTTTCAGAAAAAAGAAAAGATTTAGCTCCCTAACCACTGCCCTAACCAATCGACATCAAGAGTCCATTTCTAGTATAAGTCGTAAATTATATAAAAGCTGGAGCCTTCAAAGAACTGAGCAAAAACATTAATATAGATCACGAGGTTCTACTCTTCTACACTACAGTACCCTGGCTGTCAAACGAAATGTTGTGAATCGTGTTTTTGAATTGAAATCTGAAATCAAATTGTTCTTGGGAGTGCAAAAGGAAACAAGACTTTTTGGTATACTTAAAACGACATAGAGTGGTTGGAGAGAGTATCATACCTAGTAGATGTGTTCGAACATCAAGATAAGTTTAACCTGAAGCTTCAGGGAAAATGAAAGAATATTATAACTTTCCATTATAATCTCGAGCATTTTGATCAAAGCTGCAAAATCGGTAAAGAAAATAAATCTTGGAAATATTGTAAATTTGAGAAACTCTGCGGTGTGGTAGATGAATCTGGTTGTGAGATAATTAAAATTTTGAAAGAAGCAATTTCTGGGCATCTTGAATCTCTTGAAAACGAACTGCAGCGCTATTTCTCTGAGCTGAATAAAGAAGATTCTGCATTTACGCATTACCCATTCTCTTCTTCCCTTGATGTTGCCAGCATTCCCGATGAATTACAAGATGAATTCTTTGATTTGCAGAATGATTCCGAGTAAGATGAAAAACTGCAGACAAAATTTTGGTGTAGTATTCACCATTCATACCCAAACGTAAAATTGATTTACATTTAGAGAGTATATTTTCAACACTATTCTTCGATTAAAAACAAAATTAAGATAATTATAATGACATAGGTTTGCGTTAACAAAAATGTTTTAATTAAAATTTAACCACGAAGGTTTAGTGAATAGTATGCAATTTTACTCATGCTATGAAAACAGTTATCAAGAGTGGTTCATATTGAAAGTCTACAAGAAAATTGTATTTTAGTGCTTATTAATTTCCATACTAATTTCGGCTTTTTAATTCTATGGGGGTCGCGGGTCACTTACTTTTTATAAAAAGGGGGTCGCCACTCGAAAAAGGTTGGGAACCACTGGTTTACAGAAAATATGGGAATGTTGTGGGCTTATACGACCAAATGGTTGTCATAGTTTACAGAAAAGATGTGATTATCGTGGGCTTATGCGACCAAAATGTTGTCATAGTTTGCTCTAGATGTATTAGGATTAGATGAGTGGTGTGTGGGTGCAAGGGCGGGGGGCGGTTGGGGGGGGGGGGGCACTGAAACAAATGTCTAAAATAAGAAAATCAATTCTTTTAAAATCAAATGGAGTCGTGCATTTGTTAATATTTTTGCTACTATTTTCAGTCTCCATATTTAAATACAATTTGAATGACCTCCCTCTATATGGGCGGGATAATTCGATGGAAATGATGCCATCTTTGGAAACCCTAGCAAATTACTGTAATGGCTGGCGAACTTCCGTGACGACTGGTGGTTTGATAAGATGTAAGTTTAGGTGAGTGAAAAATGGTTAAAGGTAGGTGGTTAGAGGTAGGTGGTTAGATAACAGTTTTAGTGAGTGATAGAATGGTTAGAGGTAAGTGGTTAAATAAGTTTGGTGAGTGAAAAAATGGTTAGAGGTAAGTGGTTAGATAAAAGTTTTTGTGAGTGAAAAATGGTTAGAGGTAGGTGGTTAGATATAAGTTTTGGTGAGTGAAAAAAAATGGTTAGATGTAGGTGGTTAAATTAAAGTTTTGGTGAGTGAAAATAAATGGTTAGATGTAGGTGGTTAAATTAAAATTTTGGTGAGTGAAAAAAAATGGTTAGAGGTAGGTGGTTAGATATAAGTTTTGGTGAGTGAAAAAAAATGGTTAGATGTAGGTGGTTAAATTAAAATTTTGGTGAGTGAAAAAAAATGGTTAGATGTAGGTGGTTAGATATAAGTTTTGGTGAATGAAAAGATGGTTAGAGGTAGGTGGTTAGTGAAAAAAATGGTTAGATGTAGGTGCTGATGTGTGTAGGTACTGATGTGTGTAGGTGTTGATGTGTGTAGGTGTTGATGTGTGTAGGTGCTGTTGTAAGTGCTGATGTGTGTAGGTGCTGATGTTTGTAGGTACTGATGTAAGTGTTGATGTGTGTAGGTACTGCTGTGTGTAGATGCTGATGTGTGTAGGTGTTGGTGTGTGTAAGTGCTGTTGTAAGTGTTGATGTGTGTAGGTGTTGATGTGTGTAGGTGCTGATGTGTGTAGGTGCTGTTGTAAGTGTTGATGTGTGTAGGTGCTGATGTGTGTAGGTGCTGTTGTAAGTGTTGATGTGTGTAGGTGCTGATGTAAGTGTTGATGTGTGTAGGTGCTGATGTTCTATCTGATCTAGACGACAACATCCCTCATGATTTTTACAAGTCTCGTCCAAATGTTCTAGAAAAAGGACTTCTTTAGACACGTTCCATTCACTTGGTTTCGACAAGTTACGTCATCAAAATGACGTCTGTTTAAACAGCAGACACGCGGACTAATCGTCTTCTATCAATAAATGTGTGTCCATAGGTGTGTGTCTATGTCCGTGTGTCTATGTTTATGTGTACATGTCTATGTGTTTATGCGTTTGTCCAAGGTGATTTTAGAGCCTGTGTCAAAAATGTTTGTAATAAATCAATGTTCTAGTCTTAGGTCGAAAATAAACTTTTCACACTCCCCACCCTCCCCCACCTTTCCCCACCTCTGCCCCACCCCTCCCCCACCCCTCCCCAACGTATGGTCCTTGAGATGTACGTCTAAAACCACATGAAGTAATGTCTGAGGGAAATGGAGTGGCTGCCCTTGTTAGTTGGATTGGTCCTCCATCTAAAGTCCCTAGCGGGGGGGGGGGAGGTGTGGGAAATTTGGTGTTGTAAGCTAGGACATATTTGGTGTTTTAAGCTAGGACATATTTGGTGTTGTAAGCTAGGACATATTTGGTGTTGTAAGCTAGGAAATATTTGGTGTTTCAAGCAAGTCAAATATCTGTTGTTATTTAAGCTAATCACGATCAGTCTTCTGGTGAAGACATCCATATTTTATTAACCTGTCCTAATATCCATCAATTGTCCTAATATCACGTGACACAGAGAGGAGAGAAGTCGAGGTGGGAAAACAAAGATTGGAGTGGTCATGAGTTTTTGGTCAGCCAGTAGGTCACCCTGGGGCCCTTCATGTGTAAGACAATCCTTTGTATTTCATTACGTAAGACATCTTTCTCTGACAACTCTTTTGTCTGTCTTACATAATGTAAGACAACTCCTTTCTCTGTCTTTCATTATGTAAGACAACGCTTGTGTCTGTCTTCTATTATGTAAGAAAAAAAAAAAACCTTTGTATGTCATTATGTAAGACAACACATTTGTCTGTCCTTCATTATTTAAGACAACACATTTGTCTTTCTTTCATTATGTAAGACAACGCATTTATCTGTCCTTCATTATGTAAGACAACACATTTGTCTGTCCTTCCTTATGTAAGACAACACATTTGTCTGTCCTTCCTTATGTAAGACAACACATTTGTCTGTCCTTCCTTATGTAAGACAACACATTTGTCTGTCCTTCCTTATGTAAGACAACACATTTGTCTGTCCTTCCTTATGTCAGACAACACATTTGTCTGTCCTTCCTTATGTAAGACAACACATTTGTCTGTCCTTCCTTATGTAAGACAACACATTTGTCTGTCCTTCCTTATGTAAGACAACACATTTGTCTGTCCTTCCTTATGTAAGACAACACATTTGTCTGTCCTTCCTTATGTAAGACAACACATTTGTCTGTCCTTCCTTATGTAAGACAACACATTTGTCTGTCCTTCCTTATGTAAGACAACACATTTGTCTGTCCTTCCTTATGTAAGACAACACATTTGTCTGTCCTTCCTTATGTAAGACAACACATTTGTCTGTCCTTCCTTATGTAAGACAACACATTTGTCTGTCCTTCCTTATGTAATACAACACATTTGTCTGTCTTACCTATCCCATGACAAGCTGTTGTTTATTTAGGGATATGTGTGGGAGGTAGAACAAAATGATTGGGGGAGGGGAGGTGGGGGTGGGAGATGACGTTGGTGTTGTGATAAAGGGCGATCATCTGGTTGAGCAGAGTGGACAAACCCCTTTGGAAATGGAGGCGAATAATGCATTATCTACCAGAGTAGCGTGGGTTGGTTTAAAAATGGACGTCAATAGCTTTAAGAACTAAAGCAACCAGCGGACCTCTATGCTAATGGTGGGGAGAGAGGGAAGTAACCTGAATAATTGTTTAGATTCAACTTTTCACTTATAGAGGACTGGACTAATACTGGACTGGAAACGCAGTCTATAGATTTTTTAGGAAAATATATACATTTCTTTCAAAGCGAGACTATGGAGTCATTGATGTTTGACGACTGTACGGGGTGGGGGTGAGGGTCAGGTGAAGTGTTTAGACAGGTAGGGAGGCAGTGTTTCTTCCAGACCTTTTTCTCCGGAGGGGGGGGGACACTTGAAATTTTCGGGGGGGGGGGGGGGCACTCTTAAAAGTGTATATTTTCTATATAAATTCTATTTCGTTCGAGGGGCGGTAGACTTTCTTCGGTGACCCCTCGCCCCCCGAAGAGATGCCTGAAAGAAACACTGAAGAGGGTTAGGATTCAAGTCCATGTAAGGCGACCACATGTCAAATGTAACACCAAAATACTTAGACTGGAACTGAGCAAACTCGGTGTGGCTTTAAGATTAGCGAGAACGCTGCGTACGTTCATATAAGTTAAGTTCTGATTTCGATGTTGAAGTAGAGTTCATCTGTTTCTGTGTCCTCGGCATGTGAAGGAATAGTGTGGTCAGCACTATGCCCAGCATTCTTTACTTTCTATAACGTGAGTTAGGTTAGGTACTCATCAGAGCTGGGTGAATTTAGGAACGTTCTACTGAACCCGGATTCGAACTCGAGACTTTCGAGATGACGGACATCCGACCATAGAAATCAAAATTTTAAAACTTTTCTTTCCCTGTAAAGATAAATATTTAAAAACCCTCATCAAGTTTGTGGTTCAAATAGTTAAAAAAAGCAATTAAAATCAAAGGTGGGCTCATCCAAAAGTCTTCATAATTAATAACGTGTAATTAACAACGTGTTCTTCTAGATTAAACATTAGAGACTAGTTTTAGCAACATACACTCAAGATGAGAATAAACCACGGTATGGCCTATACCAGGGGTCTCCAAACTTTTCAGTCCGAGGGCCGCATTAACTATCAAATTTCAGTTAGGGGGCCAGTTTCTTCCAGGCATGTCTTTAATTGTTCTGGGCAAAGTTCCTCAGCCATCACCAACAAACGATTTTTCCTTAGACAAAAAGATCTCCGCGGGCCGGATGAGAGGACTTCGCGGGCCGCATCCGGCCCGCGGGCCGTAGTTTGGAGACCCCTGGCCTATACTATTAGCATCGCCTTGTACATGTTATAGAATTAGCATGAGTAAGTATTGTTAAGAGGACTATTACGTTTATGTTGACGTCCACGTTGAGTGAAAAGGGGGTGGGGCAGATTAACAGGAAAAGAAGAGGTGGAAAAAGATTTTATGCTGGTGTCTTTAATCAACAATTCTAGAAAAGGGAGAGAACTTAAATAATTGTTTGTTTCCAATAAAAGTCTCGGTTACCTCCCTTACTATGTTGCTTACATAATGGAACTGTTTTATTTTATCTTTCAAAAGTTTTGCCACTGCTATTATATTAAAAATCTTCCAAACACCGAAACGTAATTTTTGTGTACAGTTAATGTAAATAAACTTGTTGATTTGATAACAGGAACCAGGGTTTTAACCTGTTTTGTTTCATTAGCTTTCTCACACATCCCACCCCGGTCATAATCCCCAACCCCAGTCCCGACCCCCAATCCTAACCGTGACCCCAACCCTAATAGTGACCCCAACCCTAACTGTGACCCCAAACCCACTGTGACTACAGAACCAATGCAAAATGTTCTGAAAATATTAGGTATATTTAAAACTTTATACTTGAAACTTGATACATGATTCTTTATACTTGAAATGTAATACTTGAAACTTTATACTTAATACTTTATACTTGAAAAGTTTCTATAAAAATAATAAGTTTCTTATTTTATTTTTTAATGAAAATCTTATTCACGCAAAAAAAAAAAAAAAAAAAATCCAATAGGACTAAAACATACATGAAAGTCAGTGAATACAAAAACCATATCACTTACCATGAGTAACAAAATAATGCATCACATGGGCATAGGTCTTTCACATCAGGTATTGTAGTTTTTATGAATTTCGTCATCTTTCTTAACTGTAATGCTGGAAAGGGTTTTCTCCAAAACAATTAAGTATTACATCTCGACCTTAATTAAGCGACTTATAGACCGTTGACTCTGATTTCTTTTCTTTTGGATTTGCTTCCTTAGCATCTTTCCGTCTCAGAAGAAACTTATGAACTGTTTAATGTTTTGTAAGGGAGATCACTTAGCTGTTTAGTGTTATAAAATGTGAATAGTTATTTTAGACCTTGTATAAAAAATAATTCATTGACCAATGCTTTTCGTCGGAAAAATAGGTGGGGTTAGGGTGACATGACCGCAGAGTTAAAGTATTACAAACCATTTTTAATTCAGTCCGCTGTAAGAAAAAAGCTTCCAAATTGGATTGTTGATTGTTATCTTCAATCCTGAGGCGCGGATTTTCCGATTGTTTTCTGTTGAAATCGGGAGTGATCGGCGTGTTCTATTTTTAGCGTGGTGTCACAACATTATGTGCCTTGGGGCGGAGGAAACGTTGGTTTGATTTCAAAGATCTTGAGCATCCGGGTTGTGTGTATAAAGATCATTGTGATCAGAGGGACAGGAGCAGAATCAACACACAGATCGCCGTGTCAACACAGCTACTCGTAGTGTGTCACACGTCGTGTTTTACACACTGTTTTCAACACAGCCGTGTAAACACAGTTACTCGTAGTGTGTCACACGTCGTGTTTTACACACTGTTTTCAGCACAGCGAACTGTAGTGTGTTACAGGTCATTCAGACATTGTTTACATTACAGGTAACGTTTAAACTTTTGCGTGCACGCTTGTAACTGGTGACACAGAAATGGTGACACCATGGTTGTATCACCAGCTACTTCTGGCTGTGGCTGGGTCCGTTTGTCTCGGGTTTAACATTGTTTACAAACCTTCCTACCCCCTCCCCGGGCAGTGGAGGGAGGACGAGCTGCGAACAATTCATCGCTTCCTGTCTGGGATTTCCTTCGCCACCAGAGACCGATGTATGGAGGCCATGTGTGACGTCAGACGGGAGGCTGGAGCACCGGACATGGTGGCAGCTAGCCCAAACTTGCCTGACGTCATACCGGAGTCTGCCGAGCACCTGTTTGACCAGAACGGGAAGTTTATCGGGGTCAAAATGACCCGGGACACAAACAGGCCAGTGACCTGGTTCGATCAGGTTAATCAGAACCGTAAGAGTGGGTTTGGTAACTATGGCAACAGTGGTTACGGCTTCGGCAACTATGGCAATAGTGGTTATGGATCTGGTAACTATGGCAACAGTGGTTACGGATCTAGTAACTATGGCAACAGCGGTTACGAAGCAAGTAACTATGGCAACAGTGGTTACGGATCTAGTAACTATGGCAACAGTGGTTACGGATCTAGTAACTATGGCGCCAATGGCTACGCATCTGGTAACTATGGCAACAACCAAAAGCCTGTAACTGAGAACTATGGCGACATTGGTGGTGGGGGTCAAGGGTCAAGCTACAGCAGCCGACCTGGTCTAGTTCCAAACATCTGCTGTCAGACGTGAGTCATATGTTGTTGCATCTTTGTTATATCTCTCTTATATCTTTGTTACATCTTTGTTACATCTTTGTTACATCTTTGTTACATCTTTGTTACATCTTTGTTACATCTTTGTTCATCTTTGTTACATCTTTGTTACATCTTTGTTACATTTTTGTTACATCTTTGTTACACTGCTGCTATATTTTTGTTTGATTTTTGTTTGATTTTTGTTACATTTTTGTTACAACTTTTTAAAATATTTGTTTATATCTGTGTTATATCCCTGTAACATATTTGCTCCATCTGTTACATCTATATTCATAACAATTTTATTACATCGCTGTTACATCTATATTCATAATAATTTTATTACATCGCTGTTACATCTATATTCATAACAATTTTATTATATCGCTGTTACATCTATATTCATAACAATTTTATTACATCGCTGTTACATCTATATTCATAACAATTTTATTACATCGCTGTTACATCTATATTCATAATAATGTTATTACATCGCTGTTACATCTATATTCATAATAATTTTATTACATCGCTGTTACATCTATATTCATAACAATTTTATTACATCGCTGTTACATCTATATTCATAATAATTTTATTACATCGCTGTTACATCTATATTCATAATAATTTTATTACATCGCTGTTACATCTATATTCATAACAATTTTATTACATCGCTGTTACATCTATATTCATAACAATTTTATTACATCGCTGTTACATCTATATTCATAACAATTTTATTACATCGCTGTTACATCTATATTCATAACAATTTTATTACATCGCTGTTACATCTATATTCATAACAATTTTATTACATCGCTGTTACATCTATATTCATAACAATTTTATTACATCGCTGTTACATCTATATTCATAACAATTTTATTACATCGCTGTTACATCTATATTCATAACAATTTTATTACATCGCTGTTACATCTATATTCATAACAATTTTATTACATCGCTGTTACATCTATATTCATAACAATTTTATTACATCGCTGTTACATCTATATATTTATAACAATTTTATTACATCGCTGTTACATCTATATTCATAACAATTTTATTACATCGCTGTTACATCTATATTCATAACAATTTTATTACATCGCTGTTACATATTTCTAACATTTCTATCACTCTGTTATCGTCTCTAGATCTACTTATATAGTCCTATAAGTCCTAAGGTAAAAATACCGGATCGAGTAAAACTTGATTACCTTGCCCCCCCCCCCCCCTTCCCACCTTTCTCTTGCTATAGCGAGGAAGTGTTTTTCGTCAACTCCACACTGACCGATTACTTTGGGGTTAGCCGTACCATCGCTCAGAGGGACACGGCGGGGTCATATCAGTTCATCCGTCACGGTCTCTGCAGGTGAGTGGGTTTAACTTACAGGTGGGCTTGGTTTAACATACAGGTGGGCTAGGTTTAACATACAGGTAGGGCTAGGTTAAACATACAGATGGGATAGGTTTAACATACAGGTGGGCAAGGTTTAACATACAGGTAGGCTAGGTTAAACATACAGATGGCCTAGGTTTAACATACAGGTGGGCTAGGTTTAACACAGGTGGGCTTGGTTTAACATACAAGTATGACTAGTTTTAACACAGGGCTAGTTTTATTTGTCCCTATTTTAAATTTATTCCTGTATCTGTCCTAGTTTAATTCTATGCTGCATCTGCCCCTAGTTTAACCCTCTGCCTGTATCTGCCCCTATTTTAACCCTCTGCCTGTATCTGCCCTTATTTTAACCCTCTGTCTGTATCTGCCCGTATTTTAACCCTCTGCCTGTATCTGCCCCTATTTTAACCCTCTGCCTGTATCTGCCCCTATTTTAACCCTCTGCCTGTATCTGCCCGTATTTTAACCCTCTGCCTGTATCTGCCCGTATTTTAACCCTCTGCCTGTATCTGCCCGTATTTTAACCCTCTGTCTGTGTCTGCTCCTATTTTAACCCTCTGCCTGTATCTGCTCCTATTTTAACCCTCTGCCTGTATCTGCCCGCATTTTAACCCTCTGCCTGTATCTGCCCGTATTTTAACCCTCTGCCTGTATCTGCCCGTATTTTAACCCTCTGCCTGTGTCTGCTCCTATTTTAACCCTCTGCGTGTATCTGCTCCTATTTTAACCCTCTGCCTGTGTCTGCCCCTAGTTTAACCCTCTGCCATTATCTGCCCTTAACCCTCTGCCTGTATCTGCCCTTAACCCTCTGCCTGTATCTGCCCCTAGTTTAACCCTCTGCCTGTATCTGCCCCTAGTTTAACCCTCTGCCTGTATCTGCCCCTAGAAAAACTGGCCAGTGCCCTGGCGACTGCCAGCAAGTTTACGTCAGTCAAGTTCTGGCCATCCACCCCCCAGAGGCCGGTCAGTTGGTCACCTTCAAGTTCTTCAAAGTACCCGGATATTGCGCATGTACATTCAGTTAGTTCCCCTGCTTGTGTAGCAAGTGAATTGATTATCGTTCTTGATTGATGTCTTGTTAAAAATATACACACACGGATCATTGCTTTGTTATCTGGTTGTTTACAGTTTTATTAATCCCACACATAAACCACACAACCACACATGAACCCAACACATCCCACACATAGCCCCATATTAAAAACATGACCCCCATGTATCCCCCTATACTACCACATATGACAACATACTACCACGCATGTTACCCAAGCATGACCAAACGTCCCCCACATACCACATATGTCCCCCACCTAATCACACACGTCCACTCGCACACCCACACTACCACACATGACCATTAGGCATACCCCCATACCCCCATACATGAACCCCACACACACCGACACACCGTACTAAGATGACCTCCACACAAACCACACATATCTTCCACATACCCCCACACTACCACATATATTCCTACCAATTCCACATGTCCACACACGTGACACACATCCCCCACACAATCATCAACCACTACCATACTTCTCCCACCGTCACCCCTCTCCCCACCCCTTCTCCGTCCAACTTTAGTCTCAGCCACGCCCCCCCCCCTCTCCCTACCCCCAGCATAAGTTATGGTTGCTGTTCTGTAAGAAAATAAAATGTCCACCATAGATTTTCGCATGTTTTATTACTGACAAAAGTGAAGTGTAATACATGAATGCTAAAATCTTTCATTTAAAATATCCGAGTATATCAACGATATATTTACACGCTATTGTTACAAGAATATGTAACGTTCTAACATATTTTTTTTTTACAAGAATTTGTAAAACTCTAACAGATTTAGGGTTTTTTAAATAATGTGTAACTTTCTAACAAATGATGTTATATAATCTCAGTTTTTTTCCCCAGGTAACTTTCCAGTACGTTTAGCGTACTCACTTAAATATTAAGCTAGAGTATAATTTAAATTTTTGTTTGCTAGAAAGTTTAAACTATTTTTGTAAACTATTTTATCTACTTAAACATCAATGTTCTATTGTCTTCTGTTTTCGTTAATTATAGTTGCCGGCAACACTACATTTTATTAGAAAGTTACACATTATTTAAAAAACCCTAAATCTGTTAGAGTTTTACAAATTCTTGTAAAAAAAATATATGTTAGAACGTTACATTAGAGACTAGTTTATAGCGACATACATTCACGATGAGAATAAACCACGTAAGAGCGAAAACGGCATCGTCGTGTACAGATACACTCAACATGTTATAGAATTAGCATGAGTAAGTATTGTTAAGAGGACTATTACGTTTAGGTTGACGTCCACGTTGAGTGAAAAGGGGGTGGGGCAGATGGGCAGGAAGAGAAGGGGTGGAAATTCAGATTTTATGCTGGTGTCTTTAATCAACAGGGCTAGTAAAGGGAGAGAACTTAAGTAATTGTTTGTTTTCAATAAAAGTCTCGGTTACCTCCCCTACTCTGTTGCTTACATAATGGAACTGTTTTATTTTATCTTTCAAAAGTTTTGCCACTGCTGTTATATTAAAAATCTTCAAAACATACGTAATTTTTCTGTACAGCTAATGTAAATAAACTTGTTGATTTGATAACAGTTAACCCCTGCAGGAACCAGGGTTTTAACCTGTTTTGTTTCATTAGCTTTCTCACACATCCCACCCCGACCCCTGTCGTAATCCCCAACCCCAGTCCTGACCCCCAACCCTAGTCGTGACCCCAACCCCAGTCCTGACCCCCAATCCTAACCTTGACCCCAACCCTAGTCGTGACCCCAACCCTAATAGTGACCCCAACCCTAGTCGTGACCCCAACCCTAGTCGTGACCCCAAACCTAATAGTGACCCCAACCCTAGTCGTGACCTCAAACCTAATAGTGACCCCAAACCTAATAGTGACCCCAACCCTAGTCGTGACCCCAACCCTAGTCGTGACCCCAAACCTAATAGTGACCCCAACCCTAGTCGTGACCTCAAACCTAATAGTGACCCCAACCCTAGTCGTGACCCCAAACCTAATAGTGACCCCAACCCTAGTCGTGACCTCAAACCTAATAGTGACCCCAAACCTAATAGTGACCCCAACCCTAGTCGTGACCCCAACCCTAGTCGTGACCCCAAACCTAATAGTGACCCCAACCCTAGTCGTGACCTCAAACCTAATAGTGACCCCAACCCTAGTCGTGACCCCAACCCTAGTCGTAACCCCAAACCTAATAGTGACCCCAACCCTAGTCGTGACCCCAAACCTAATAGTGACCCCAACCCTAGTCGTGACCCCAACCCTAGTCGTGACCCCAAACCTAATAGTGACCCCAACCCTAGTCGTGACCCCAACCCTAGTCGTGACCCCAAACCTAATAGTGACCCCAACCCTAGTCGTGACCTCAAACCTAATAGTGACCCCAACCCTAGTCGTGACCCCAACCCTAGTCGTAACCCCAAACCTAATAGTGACCCCAACCCTAGTCGTGACCCCAAACCTAATAGTGACCCCAACCCTAGTCGTGACCCCAACCCTAGTCGTAACCCCAAACCTAATAGTGACCCCAACCCTAGTCGTGACCCCAAACCTAATAGTGACCCCAACCCTAGTCGTGACCCCAACCCTAGTCGTGACCCCAAACCTAATAGTGACCCCAACCCTAGTCGTGACCCCAAACCAAATAGTGACCCCAACCCTAGTCTTGACCCCAAACCAGCTGTGACTACAGAACCAATGCCTAAAAATATTAGGTATATTTAAAACTTTATACTTGAAACTTGATACATGATTCTTTACACTTGAAATGTAATACTTGAAACTTTATACTTAATACTTTATACTTGAAAAGTTTCTTAAAATATAATAAGTTTCTTATTTTATTTTTTAATGAAAATCTTATTCACGCAAAAAAAAATCCAATAGGACTAAAACATCATACATGAAAGTCAGTGGATACAAAAACCATATCTCTTACCCGGAGTAATAATGCATCACATGGGCATAGGTCTTTCATATCAAGTATTGTAGTTCTTATGAATTTCGTCTTCTTTCTTTACTGTAATGCTGGAAAGGGTTTTCTCCAAAACAATTAAGTATTACATGTCAACCTTAATTAAGCGACTGTGATTTCTTTTCATTTGGATTTGCTTCCTTAGCATCTTTCCGTCTCAGAAGAAGCTTATGAACGGTTTAATGCATGCAAGGGAGATCACTTAGCTGTTTAGTGTTATAAAATGTGAAGAGTTATTTTAGACCTTGTATAAAAATACTCATTCATTGACCAATGCTTTTCGTCGGAAAAATAGGTGGGGTTAGGGTGACATAACCACAGAATTAAAGTATTACAAACCATTTTTAATTCAGTCCGCTCTAAGAAAAAAACTTCCAAATTGAATTGTTGATTGTTATCTTCAATCCTGAGGCGCGGATTTTCCGATTGTTTTCTGTTGAAATCGGGAGTGATCGGCATGTTCTATTTATAGCATGGTGTCACAACATTATGTGCCTTGGGGCGGAGGAAACGTTGGTTTGATTTCAAAGATCTGGAGCATCCGGGTTGTGTGTATAAAGATCATTGTGATCAGAGGGACAGGAGCAGAATCAACACACAGATCTCCGTGTCAACACAGCTACTCGTAGTGTGTCACACGTCGTGTTTTACACACTGTTTTCAACACAGCCGTGTAAACACAGTTACTCGTAGTGTGTCACACGTCGTGTTTTACACACTGTTTTCAGCACAGCGAACTGTAGTGTGTTACAGGTCATTCAGACATTGTTTACATTACAGGTAACGTTTAAACTTTTGCGTGCACGCTTGTAACTGGTGACACAGAAATGGTGACACCATGGTTGTATCACCAGCTACTTCTGGCTGTGGCTGGGTCCGTTTGTCTCGGGTTTAACATTGTTTACAAACCTTCCTACCCTCTCCCCGGGCAGTGGAGGGAGGACGAGCTGCGAACAATTCATCGCTTCCTGTCTGGGATTTCCTTCGCCACCAGAGACCGATGTATGGAGGCCATGTGTGACGTCAGACGGGAGGCTGGAGCACCGGACATGGTGGCAGCTAGCCCAAACTTGCCTGACGTCATACCGGAGTCTGCCGAGCACCTGTTTGACCAGAACGGGAAGTTTATCGGGGTCAAGATGACCCGGGACACAAACAGGCCAGTGACCTGGTTCGATCAGGTTAATCAGAACCGTAAGAGTGGGTCTGGTAACTATGGCAACAGTGGTTACGGCTTCGGCAACTATGGCAACAGTGGTTACGGATCTAGTAACTATGGCAACAGTGGTTACGGATCTAGTAACTATGGCAACAGTGGTTACGGATCTAGTAACTATGGCAACAGCGGTTATGGACCTAGTAACTATGGCAACAGTGGTTACGGATCTAGTAACTATGGCGCCAATGGCTACGCATCTGGTAACTATGGCAACAACCAAAAGCCTGTAACTGAGAACTATGGCGACATTGGTGGTGGGGGTCAAGGGTCAAGCTACAGCAGTCGACCTGGGCTAGTTCCAAACATCTGCTGTCAGACGTGAGTCACCTGTTGTTACATCTTTGTTACATCTTTGTTACATCTTTGTTACATCTTTGTTACATCTTTGTTACATCTTTGTTACATCTTTTTTACTTCCTTGTTACATCTTTGTTACATCTTTGTTACATCTTTGTTACATCCTTGTTACATCTTTGTTACATCTTTGTTACATCTTTTTTACTTCTTTGTTACATCTTTGTTACATCTTTGTTACATCCTTGTTACATCTTTGTTACATCTTTGTTACATCATTGTTACATCTTTGTTACATCTTTGTTACATCTTTGTTACATCTTTGTTACTTCCTTGTTACATCTTTGTTACTTCCTTGTTACATCTTTGTTACATCCTTGTTACATCTTTGTTACATCTTTGTTACATCATTGTTACATCTTTGTTACATCTTTGTTACATCTTTATTACATCTTTGTTACATCTTTGTTACACTGCTGCTATATTCTTTTTGTTACATCTTTGTTTCATCTTTGTTACATCTTTTTTACATCTTTTTTACATCTTTGTTACATCTTTGTTACACTGCTGCTATATTTTTGTTTGATTTTTGTTACATCTTTGTTACAACTTGTCAAAATATTTGTTATATCTGTGTTTTATCTCTGTTACATATTTGCTCCATCTGTTACATCTATATTTATAACAATTTTATTACATCGCTGTTACATATTTGCTCCATCTGTTACAGCTATAATTATAACAATTTTATTACATCGCTGTTACAAATTTGTAACATTTCTATTACTCTGTTATCGCCTAGATCTACTTATAAGTTTTATAGTCCTATAAGTCCTAAAGTAAAAATACCGGATCATGTCAAACTTGATTACCTTGCCCCCCCCCTCTCCCCCCCTTCTCTTGCTATAGCGAGGAAGTGTTTTTCGTCAACTCCACACTGACCGATTACTTTGGGGTTAGCCGTACCATCGCTCAGAGGGACACGGCAGGGTCGTATCAGTTCATCCGTCACGGTCTCTGCAGGTGAGTGGGTTTAACTTACAGGTGGGCTTGGTTTAACATACAGGTGGGCTTGGTTTAACACAGGTGGGGCTAGGTTTAACATACAGGTAGGCTAGGTTAAACATACAGATGGCCTAGGTTTAACACAGGTGGGCTTGGTTTAACATACAAGTATGACTAGTTTTAACACAGGGCTAGTTTTATTTGTCCCTATTTTAAATTTATTCCTGTATCTGTCCTAGTTTAATTCTATGCTGCATCTGCCCCTAGTTTAACCCTCTGCCTGTATCTGCCCCTATTTTAACCCTCTGCCTGTATCTGCCCTTATTTTAACCCTCTGTCTGTATCTGCCCGTATTTTAACCCTCTGCCTGTATCTGCCCCTATTTTAACCCTCTGCCTGTATCTGCCCCTATTTTAACCCTCTGCCTGTATCTGCCCGTATTTTAACCCTCTGCCTGTATCTGCCCGTATTTTAACCCTCTGCCTGTATCTGCCCGTATTTTAACCCTCTGCCTGTATCTGCCCGTATTTTAACCCTCTGTCTGTGTCTGCTCCTATTTTAACCCTCTGCCTGTATCTGCTCCTATTTTAACCCTCTGCCTGTATCTGCCCGTATTTTAACCCTCTGCCTGTATCTGCCCGTATTTTAACCCTCTGCCTGTGTCTGCTCCTATTTTAACCCTCTGCCTGTATCTGCTCCTATTTTAACCCTCTGCCTGTGTCTGCCCCTAGTTTAACCCTCTGCCATTATCTGCCCTTAACCCTCTGCCTGTATCTGCCCTTAACCCTCTGCCTGTATCTGTCCCTAGTTTAACCCTCTGCCTGTATCTGCCCCTAGTTTAACCCTCTGCCTGTATCTGCCCCTAGTTTAACCCTCTGCCTGTATCTGCCCCTAGAAAAACTGGCCAGTGCCCTGGCGACTGCCAGCAAGTTTACGTCAGTCAAGTTCTGGCCATCCACCCCCCAGAGGCCGGTCAGTTGGTCACCTTCAAGTTCTTCAAAGTACCCGGATATTGCGCATGTACATTCAGTTAGTTCCCCTGCTTGTGTAGCAAGTGAATTGATTATCGTTCTTGATTGATGTCTTGTTAAAAATATACACACACGGATCATTGCTTTGTTATCTGGTTGTTTACAGTTTTATTAATCCCACACATAAACCACACAACCACACATGAACCCAACACATCCCACACATAGCCCCATATTAAAAACATGACCCCCATGTATCCCCCTATACTACCACATATGACAACATACTACCACGCATGTTACCCAAGCATGACCAAACGTCCCCCACATACCACATATGTCCCCCACCTAATCACACACGTCCACTCGCACACCCACACTACCACACATGACCATTAGGCATACCCCCATACCCCCATACATGAACCCCACACACACCGACACACCGTACTAAGATGACCTCCACACAAACCACACATATCTTCCACATACCCCCACACTACCACATATATTCCTACCAATTCCACATGTCCACACACGTGACACACATCCCCCACACAATCATCAACCACTACCATACTTCTCCCACCGTCACCCCTCTCCCCACCCCTTCTCCGTCCAACTTTAGTCTCAGCCACGCCCCCCCCCCCCCCTCTCCCTACCCCCAGCATAAGTTATGGTTGCTGTTCTGTAAGAAAATAAAATGTCCACCATAGATTTTCGCATGTTTTATTACTGACAAAAGTGAAGTGTAATACATGAATGCTAAAATCTTTCATTTAAAATATCCGAGTATATCAACGATATATTTACACGCTATTGTTACAAGAATATGTAACTTTCAAACATTTTTTTTTCACAAGAATTTGTAAAACTCTAACAGATTTAGTGTTTTTGAAATAATGTGTAACTTTCTAACAAAATGTAGTGTTGCCGGCAACTATAATTAACGAAAACAGAAGACAATAGAACATTGATGTTTAAGTAGATAAAATAGTTTACAAAAATAGTTTAAACTTTCTAGCAAACAAATATTCAAATTATACTCTAGCTTAATATTTAAGTGAGTACGCTAAACGTACTGGAAAGTTACCTGGGGAAAAAAACTGAGATTATATAACATCATTTGTGAGAACGGCTACACGAAATATTTTCTGTTCCAAACTTCGCACTAAAATTCTGCCCCGACTCCGAACTAAATGTCTACAAACTTCAAATATCGCTTGAAGGATTATTGAAGGATTATTGTGTGCTCATCATTACGCATCACGTCACAATCACGTGGTTTCGTTCGTCATCACAAATTAAAATACGACAAAAATACTTACAGAATATTTGGCACTAAATAAACGTTTAGTTTACAAAAAAAATTTTTTTTAAATAATAAGGTAAAATATGTTTCAAGCTCGTTTGCTTTTGTTTGCTATAATTCAGTACCAAGAAAAATTAAATGTTGCCTTAATGCCGTATTACATAAATAAAAAATTCCCATTCAACTGTCTTTAATAAACTGAAAACCGTTTCTTTCAAATCAACTCTCCCATTTAATAAAACAAGTATACCACATATTATGCTTTCCACACTACCAAATATCTTTAATTTTCAGGCCAAAAATAGAAAATATTATAGAAAAAAATATAATACAAATAAAACTCTTCTAAAAATAGTTAATTAAATATTATAGAAAAAAATATAATACAAATAAAACTCTTCTAAAAATAGTTAATTAATTTAGACAAATTTATCTTTTCTACTCTTTAAAATTTTACTAAAATTTAAGCATAATAAACATCTACGTATTTAAAAAATGACATTAACCTTGATTATTTCCTATGTAAAATGTGGATGTAATTTCATTTTTGAACCCATCAACATATAAAGGCACTAGACATTTTTGTCTCAAGAAATCAACAGATTAGAACTGTCTAAACATAAACATAAACTTCAGTCATACATTTTGTATGTTAAATCATTGCCCTAATTCATACATCCGTCTCTTAATTTACCTACATCTCAACTTGTTAGTATATCTAACGTCAGTGACAAGATTTCTGTTCCTCCATGACAAAATAAAAATATAACAAGTAGGTTGTATACAGCAAAAATATTAAATAACAATAAAATCTTGTCGAATATACACAGAGAAAGGGGAGACAAACAGACCATCTAAGATCAGATAACCGGTCTATTCATAACACAGACTAAGAATGTTTGTATTCAGTTCAGTTCTTTCAACTAAACGGCTTTACAGATTCAAGAAAATCTATTAAAATCGGTCAAATTATTCAAATTAACACCTCATTATAGTTACAATGTTTTAAGTCAAACAATTTGTTTTTACAGGATATGTGTAGCTAAAGTTGCTATTTGCATTTGATGTGATTTTTATGTAATGCTAGTTTTATGTGATGTAATTTATATGGAAGTGCTTGTGTTATTTGATGTCATGTATTTGTAAGTTTTTGTGGTATTTGATTTGCATGAAAGTGTGTGTGGTATTCGTTGTGATTTATAAGTAGTGCTAGTTGTAATTTATGTGATTTACATGTACCTTGTAAGAGCTTGTGGAATTTGATGTATATGTAAGTGATTGTGCTATTTTATGTATATGAAAGTACTATTTGTATATAATATGGTGTGATGAATAGGTAAGTGTTTGTGTTATTTGATGTACATGTAAGTGCTATTTGTATATTATATGGTGATGTATATGTAAGTGCTTGTGGTATGTGGTGTGATCTTGTAACTGCTACACCAAACATCCACTGACGACCGGGTGTTTGTTGATTCAATGTTGACTACAAGTTTCAACAAGCAAGGCTAGAACATGCAACATTCGGAGTTCTTCCCTGTTTTATCATTAGTTTACTGTCATTGAAACATAGGCACTGTGTGGGATAGTAACACGACCCCTGGTGTAGGGGTCGCTGTCAGAGCATTGTGTCAGTGCCACTAGGCTGGAGGCATCTCTTGGTGCTCTTCACTGATGAAGAACGAGGCCTTGTTGCTGACGTCATTGAAGCTTCCGTTTCCGTTGAACTTGTGGTAGCTGTTGTCTGCCACGATTGATGAAATCTGGCACAATGTAAACAAACAATAATTAGGTTCAGGATTTAGCTAATTATAACTCATTTTAAATTTAGCTAATTATAACTCATTTTAAAAAACATAAGTAGTCACATATTTTTGAAGATCCAAAGTGATGATCTAATTGAATTCATGTATGTTTTATTGTATATATATATATATATATATATATATATATATATATAGATATAGATATAGATATAGATATAGATATAGATATAGATATAGATATAGATATAGATATAGATATAGATATAGATATAGATATAGATATAGATATAGATATAGATATAGATATAGATATAGATATAGATATAGATATAGATATAGATATAGATATAGATATAGATATAGATATAGATATAGATATAGATATAGATATAGATATAGATATAGATATAGATATAGATATAGATATAGATATAGATATAGATATAGATATAGATATAGATATAGATATAGATATAGATATAGATATAGATATAGATATAGATATAGATATAGATATAGATATAGATATAGATATAGATATAGATATAGATATAGATATAGATATAGATATAGATATAGATATAGATATAGATATAGATATAGATATAGATATAGATATAGATATAGATATAGATATAGCTATAGATATAGATATAGATATAGATATAGATATAGATATATATATAGATATATAGATATATATATATAGATATATATATATATATATATATATATATATATATATATATATATATATATATATATATATATATATATATATATATATATATATATATATATGAGGAATTATTATTTTGCCTTAAACCAAATAAAATTCATTTTGTTAAGCGCAGGAATAATTAGACGTCACAATAATATATCATAATATATATATATATATGACTCGTTGGGTAAGGGTGGTAGATGTCTGACCTTGGAATGGGAGATCTGCTCAAGGTCATCCTTCTTCTCCTCCTTCTTCTTGGAGCGGGTGGGCGGCAGGATGTCGTCCAGGTACTTGAGCTCGTTCTGGGTGTAGCTGACCTCCAAGATCTTCCGCACCACCCCCGTGAACAGGACCTGGGGGGGGGGGGGAGTTACGTCATGTATAACGATTATATCATAAACTACTGTCTAACAAGCTAGTCACGTTTCAAATCTCATGTCTACAAGTTAAAAAATTATCTTAGTTTAATGTAAAAAATAACAAAAAGTTTTTCTTATGATGATGATAGTAGAACAAGGGAAGTACTTTAGCAATCAAACATGGGAGGTAACTAGCTGTACCTACCAGTAGAGGGAAGATAATGGAGATGCTCTTGATACTTTTAACGACCCAGAGGGCGATCAGGCAGATGGTCTGGATGAGGGTGAAGATGTGGACTCGCCACAGTGGCACGTGTCTCAGGTAGATGTGGTCGGGTTGGTACTTGACAGGCATCATCAGCAGCAGGATGCGGTCAATGAACTGGGGGATAGGAGGGGTCAATGAACTGGGGGGATAGGTGGGGTCAATGAACTGGGGGGACAGGTGGGGTCAATGAACTGGGGGATAGGAGGGGTCAATGAACTGGGGGATAGGAGGGGTCAATGAACTGGCGGATAGGTGGGGTCAATGAACTGGGGGATAGGTGGGGTCAATGAACTGGGGGATAGGTGGGGTCAATGAACTGGGGGATAGGAGGGGTCAATGAACTGAGGGGATAGGTGGGGGTCAATGAACTGGGGGGATAGGAGGGGTCAATGAACTGGGGGGATAGGTGGGGTCAATGAACTGGGGGGATAGGAGGGGTCAATGAACTGGGGGGATAGGAGGGGTCAATGAACTGGGGGGATAGGTGGGGTCAATGAACTGGGGGATAGGAGGGGTCAATGAACTGGGGGATAGGAGGGGTCAATGAACTGGGGGATAGGTGGGGTCAATGAACTGGGGGGATAGGAGGGGTCAATGAACTGGGGGGATAGGAGGGGTCAATGAACTGTGGGATAGGTGGGGTCAATGAACTGGGGGATAGGTGGGGTCAATGAACTGGGGGATAGGAGGGGTCAATGAACTGAGGGATAGGAGGGGTCAATGAACTGGGGGGATAGGTGGGGGTCAATGAACTGGGGGGATAGGAGGGGTCAATGAACTGGGGGGATAGGTGGGGTCAATGAACTGGGGGGATAGGAGGGGTCAATGAACTGGGGGGATAGGAGGGGTCAATGAACTGGGGGGATAGGTGGGGTCAATGAACTGGGGGATAGGAGGGGTCAATGAACTGGGGGATAGGAGGGGTCAATGAACTGGGGGATAGGTGGGGTCAATGAACTGGGGGGATAGGAGGGGTCAATGAACTGGGGGATAGGAGGGGTCAATGAACTGGGGGGATAGGTGGGGTCAATGAACTGGGGGGATAGGAGGGGTCAATGAACTGGGGGATAGGTGGGGTCAATGAACTGGGGGATAGGAGGGGTCAATGAACTGGTGAGATAGGTGGGGTCAATTAACTGGGGGATAGGTGGGGTCAATGAACTGGGGGGATAGGAGGGGTCAATGAACTGGGGGATAGGAGGGGTCAATGAACTGGGGGGATATGTGGGTCGGGATCAATGAACTGGGGACATATGTGGGTCGGGGTCAATGAACTGGGGAGATATGTGGGTCGGGGTCAATGAACTGGGGAGATATGTGAGTGGGGGTTAATGAACTGGGGAGATTGGAGGGGTCAATGAACTGTGGTGATATGTGGGTGGGGCTCAATGAACTGGGGAGATAAATGGGTCTGGGGTCAATGAATTGGGGAGATTGGAGGTTTCTGGACAGTGGGACTGAGAACATTTGCTTTAACTAGAGCATCACTGTGTTGACTCATTTCTTGTACCTAGACTACACCTGACCCTGACCCTGCACTCACCTGCATCCCTCTGAGAGCTGAGTACCCCATGTAGAAGAAGACACCGTACAGCACTGGCATCGGAATTACCTGCACACAGGTAATACTTTATCAACACACAGGTAATACTTTATCAACACTCAGGTAAAATCATATCAACACACAGGTGAAATTTTATCAACACACAAAGAAGATCGTATTAACACACACAGGTAGCACTTTATCAACACACATGTAAGATATTATCAACACACGGGTAAGATTGTAAATACACGTTAAAGATTTGATCAAGCGAATCTACTTCACTCACTCCATAAGACCTAATTAAAGAAAGATCTAATTAAAATGGAGGTGAGCATGTCTAAGCACGTGCCGACACTGACCTTGAGGATGTTGGTGATGAAGACGGCAGCTCCTGAGAGAATACCTACAAGCAGGGCTGTCACTCGGTTCTCTCTGTGAAGGTCAAGGTTGTATGATTGGTGTGGTACTCAACAATTCACACACACATGTAACTGACCACCAATTGACACACACACATGTAACTGACCACCAATTGACACAAATAATTGACCACAAATGGAATCGCGCTTTGTTTACTGATGGTACAACATCATTTCAACACAAACAAAGTTCACAGCTGTGGTATGGTGGTGTTTAGCCATATCAGGTGGATGTAGAACACACAGGTGAACTACGATGTGTGTGTCAGTATGGCCATAGGACACTTAAGATGAACGGTCAATCATGACTCATCCGACATCAATGAAGTACGACCTAAAGCATGACTCAATCCGACATCAATGAAGTACGACCTCAAGCATGACTCAATCCGACATCAATGAAGTACGACCTAAAGCATGACTCAGTCCGACATCAATGAAGTACGACCTCAAGCATAACTCAATCCGACATCAATGAAGTACGACCTCAAGCATGACTCAATCCGACATCAATGAAGTACGACCTCAAGCATGACTCATTGGACACCAAGAAAGGACAACCAGCATAACTCACTGACGCGAATGTAAGACTGCCATGACTCTCTTGACGCAAAGAAATGACGGTCTTAAGCATGACTCACCTGACGCCATGAACGGCATGACTCACCTGACGCCATGAACAACATGACTCACCTGACGCCAAAGAAGAACGCCATGACTCACCTGACGCCATGAACGCCATGACTCACCTGACGCCAAAGAAGAACGCCATGACTCACCTGACGCCATGAACGCCATGACTCACCTGACGCCATAAACGCCATGACTCACCTGACGCCATGAACGCCATGACTCACCTGACGCCATGAACGCCATGACTCACCTGACGCCATGAAAGGACGGCCATGACTCACCTGACGCCAAAGAAGAACGGCATGACTCACCTGACGCCATGAACGCCATGACTCACCTGACGCCATGAACGCCATGACTCACCTGACGCCAAAGAAGAACGCCATGACTCACCTGACGCCATGAACGCCATGACTCACCTGACGCCATAAACGCCATGACTCACCTGACGCCATGAACGCCATGACTCACCTGACGCCATGAACGCCATGACTCACCTGACGCCATGAAAGGACGGCCATGACTCACCTGACGCCAAAGAAGAACGGCATGACTCACCTGACTCCAAGAAAGGACGGCCATGACTCACCTGACGCCATGAACGCCATGACTCACCTGACACCAAGAAAGGACGGCCATGACTCACCTGACGCCAAAGAAGAACGGCATGACTCACCTGACGCCAAAGAAGAACGCCATGACTCACCTGACGCCATGAACGCCATGACTCACCTGACGCCAAAGAAGAACGGCATGACTCACCTGACGCCATGAACGCCATGACTCACCTGACGCCATGAACGCCATGACTCACCTGACGCCAAAGAAGAACGCCATGACTCACCTGACGCCAAGGAAAGACGGCCTCTCCCCCGGGGCTGTGCTCTCAGACTGTTTCTTCAAGGAGTTGATGTGGGCGATGGCTGAGACGGTGGCCGCGACGTACCAGGGCAGGCCCAGCAGAGAGTGGATGGCCACTAGGATGGCTAGCACTAGTAGGTCCAGGTGGTAGCCTTTACCTTTCTGTAACGTATGGAAGAGTGTCAGTCGTGTTAAACTCAGGAGGGTTGTCAGGTTAAACTCAGAAGGGTTGTCAGTCGTGTTAAACTCAGGAGGGTTGTCAGGTTAAATTTAGAAGGATTGTCACTCGTGTTAAACTCAGAAGGGTTGTCGTATTAAACTCAGAAGGGTTGTCGTATTAAACTCAGAAGGATTGTCAGGTTAAACTCAGAAGGGTTGTCAGGTTAAACTCAGAAGGGTTGTCTTAATTTAACTATACATTTTAAAAATAATAAACAAATTGATAAACTGTTAAAACAAAGCAACCAAGCAAATTTTAAAAAATATGAATAAAGTTAGTCTTAGTAGACCTATTTGATAAAGCTATTAGTTTTATAATTAAGTATAACTCAAAGCACAATTCTATCATGTACAGACTGTAAATAATAGACATAATGTCGTATATAAAGTTTAAAATATGTGTTTTATATCATAATAATTATTTGTTTTTCTTTTTGGTTTATTAATATTAGGTATTTTAAGTATTTCTAAATATTTTGTAAACAAAATAATTGAGTTGTGTCCCTTGGATTTGGATAAATTTGGTAATATTAATGATTACAACAATTTCAGTTGATATCTTTTAATAAGACAATATGTTTAATGTATGGGTCGGCAACCTTTTGATACGCAAGAGCCAAAAAGTTACAATTTACAAACTTTCCCAGTTTTTAAAGAGCCACAACATTTTTGGTTCAATATTCGGTATTTGATAAGGATTATGTAAATAAAGTTGATTTGTTATTTAAAATAAATAGCTTTAAATGTGAAATAATATTTATTCATATAAAAACATAGACAAGTTTCGCCAGAATAGTAAAAAATTTTCTTTACGGATATCACCGGCTCAGGAGGGGTCTCCCATTAGCCAGTCAGGCCTCAACACGGCAAACACCGACTAACTGGCTTGAATATCGGTTTGAATAACTTGCATCGTTCGCTTCTATCCTTTGGTTCTCGCCAGGCTTATCTTCCATCCCACTGAACGCAGAGTAAAATCGTACCCTATACTATAACTATTAATATTTGTGCAAGGAGCTGGAGAGCCGCATCTGTACGTCAAAAGAGCCGCATGCGGCAGCTCGCGAGCCGCCGGTTGCCGACCCCTGGTCTAATAAAGAATTCAATAGCATATTAGTCTCAGGATGTTCAATATTATAATTATATAAATATCTATTCAGTGGAGAGGCCTGACATACACATAAATATATTTTAAATCTTATATAATGTGTGGGAAGATGTTCAATTAGAATGGCTTCAACTTGACTTACAGATACTAGCTAAATAGCTGGCCATTATACCGACAGATTACAACCATGAAGGATTAAACTTAACATAATAATAGACATTGGCCATAGCACCATGCCATTCCAGATCGAACTAAATCTTACTCTGGTGGTATTGAATACGATATTGAAACAGTGCCTAACATTTTGCTTAGAAAAATACATTTAATCTAAAACTTACAAGAATATAAATTAACACATGTGTCACCACTTATCTGCCTCACCATTTGTGTCACCACTCAACACATGTCTCACCACCTGTCTCACCACTCAACACATGTCTCACCACCTGTGTCACCACTCACCACCTGTCTCACCACCTGTGTCACCAGTCGACACCTGTCTCACCACCTGTTTCACCACCTGTCTCACCACTCACCACCTGTCTCACCACCTGTCTAACCACTCACCACTAGTTTGTTCTCCCTACGGTTGACTATAACTGCGGTGATCTGCTGGTCCATGAAGATCAAAATGGTGGCCAATATGGCTGGAAGGCCAGCTGCAATTGCCAACCACCAGGGGTTGGGGCCACCTATCGGGTTGACAACCCAACCACGGGCGTAATATTTTGTCGGCTGAAAGTTGCAAAACAAAAGATGTGCCAAACAAAAGTTGTATCAAAACAAAAGTTGTATCTAATTTTCTACTATGTGCAGCTAAATCAGTTATTGTTAAGAGTTGCATCTAAAATATGAACTACGTAAATTTTTTGTTATAGCTATGAAATACTTTTTTAACCTTTTATAAGATACAAGCTATAGGCTATAGGAATACAAGAATACGCAATTATATTTTGTACCAGGTTTTTCTACACAAAGGCTTTAATAGAGAACCAGTACAGGGTCAAATACACTGACCTTGAACTCGCTGGGTACAATCAGCTTGGGTGTCGGGAGCCCCAGGGCGGCGTCCACACCCACCATGGACAAGATGGCGATCAGCACGGAAAAGTCGCCCAGGATGTTGCGGATCTGAAACACGAAAAGTCGCCGTCACAGTTAACTTGGTTAACTAAACTTGATTCAGTTTTACTCTCACCAATGTACGCTAACAGTACAAAATTAAGTGTAATTAAACCAATAGACAGTTCTGTTTCCTATATCTAGTTGATCAACAGGTATATTTTAGTTTAAAGCTAATCAATCAACACATACACACTAGCTTAAATCTAACCAATCCACACGTACATACTAGTTTAAATCTAACCAATTAACACGTACATACTAGTTTAAATCTAACCAATCAACACGTACATACTAGTTTAAATTTAACCAATCAACACACACAGGCCAGTTTAAATTTAGCCTATTAACGCACGCTCCCAGGTTTAAATCTAACCAATCAGCACACGCCCTTAAGTTCAAATCAAACCAATCAGCACACGCCCTTAAGTTCAAACCAAACCAATCAACACTCACGAAAGACGGGAAACACGGCCAGTTCCTGAAGTCGACAAGGAAGATGGCGATGAAGAACGTGCAAGCGAAGATGATGCAGGAGAACATGAAGGCGTCGGGCACGAAGTAGAGGGGTTTGCAGGCCCAGGCTAGCGACCCCTCCAGGGTGGCGTTGGCCGTCTCTGACGCCTTCATGGCGCAGAACGTTTCGTTCAGTGCCTTGAACGTCTCGTTGGCCAGTGGTAGTGGCGTCATGGAACTGTTCCAACCGGCAGCTGCAGGACAGAGGTAGACAGGTTAGGTTAGTGGTAGTGGTAGTGGTAGTGGTAGTGGCGTCATGGAACTGTTCCAACCGGCAGCTGCAGGACAGAGGTAGACAGGTTAGGTTAGTGGTAGTGGTAGTGGTAGTGGTAGTGGTAGTGGTATTGGTAGTGGTAGTGGTAGTGGCGTCATGGAACTGTTCCATCCAGCAGCTACAGGACAGAGATAGACAGGTTAGGTTAGTGGTAGTGGTAGTGGTAGTGGTAGTGGCGTCATGGAACTGTTCCAACCGGCAGCTACAGGACAGAGATAGACAGGTTAGGTTAGTGGTAGTGGTAGTGGTAGTGGTAGTGGTAGTGGTAGTGGTAGTGGCGTCATGGAACTGTTCTAGTCAGTATCTACAGGACAGAGGTGGAAAGGTTAGGTTTAGAGGGTTAGTTGACTAAAGATAAGTAGCGACACGTCTAATTTGATGGTTAGGTTAGGGGGAGGGGACTGAAGCAAAGTGGTCACACGTCTAACTTGCAGGTCTAACTTGATGGTTAGGGTTAGAGGATTATGCCAGTATGCTACACATCTAACTGAATGGTTAGGTCAGAACTGAGGCGTTTAATGCAATCATTGTTGCCATAGTCCGCCCAACTCTGAAGTGTAGGGAAACAAAGGTGGCTGGTTATAGTTCTGACTACATTATCCCATTGTATGTCGCAGATGAACTCTACTTCATCTGCCCATTTGACTTGAGCACAAACAGGAAAAGATGTTGATGAGTGTTGTCCTGAGGAGTCCAGTAATTTGATCTTGTCAAACTAAACTGTTCAGCCTCTTAAGAAACTGTTTCACTCTACCTTTGTCAACATAAGGTGTTAAAATAATGAAATCTTTAGGCGAATACAGCCTAATAAATAAAGCTGATACAAGCTATAAATAAAATGTGTTGGTTAGAAGTCAGGCAGCCTTGAGTACTGGTCTCTCCTGATCCAAAACGTAATTAAAACATTGATTGGCCTCTCCTGATCCTAAACTTAAATAAAACATTGAATCAATGACAATAAACATGACAATATTCGCCCTGACGTGAAAAGTTTTTCGGAAAAATGTCTGCTTTTATTTGATTGTTAAGACTTAACATATTTTAACAGCATTGAACACACGCTGAGTACCGGTGATAAATTGAACATTGCTGTATTGTGTTATCTGGGGGGGGGGGGGGGGGGCGGTCGACACGTTGCTATTGATTGGTTGATCAAACCGGGGGAGTTAATAGGCTGATAACAAGGCTGGCACGAGTCAAAATGACCAAATCGTAAATAAATGGAGTCATTTACAGCTTAGGAAGAAAACTATCGTCTGTTTGTGGCTTGAATTAGAGGCTGTGGTTTACAGGTGTGGTTTACAGATGTGGTTTACATGTGTGGTTTACAGATGTGGTTTACAGATGTGGTTAACAGGTGTGGTTTACATGTGTGGTTTACATGTGTGGTTTACAGATGTGGTTTACGGGTGTGGTTTACATGTGTGGTTTACGGGTGTGGTTTACATGTGTGGTTTACATGTGTGGTTTACATATGTGGTTTACGGGTGTGGTTTACATGTGTGGTTTACGGGTGTGGTTTACGGGTGTGGTTTACGGGTGTGGTTTACATGTGTGGTTTACATATGTGGTTTACGGGTGTGGTTTACATGTGTGGTTTACATGTGTGGTTTACAGATGTGGTTTACGGGTGTGGTTTACGGGTGTGGTTTACATGTGTGGTTTACGGGTGTGGTTTACATGTGTGGTTTACGGGTGTGGTTTACGGGTGTGGTTTACATGTGTGGTTTACGGGTGTGGTTTACATGTGTGGTTTACGGGTGTGGTTTACGGGTGTGGTTTACATGTGTGGTTTACATATGTGGTTTACGGGTGTGGTTTACATGTGTGGTTTACATGTGTGGTTTACAGATGTGGTTTACGGGTGTGGTTTACATGTGTGGTTTACATGTGTGGTTTACAGATGTGGTTTACGGGTGTGGTTTACATGTGTGGTTTACGGGTGTGGTTTACATGTGTGGTTTACGGGTGTGGTTTACATGTGTGGTTTACGGGTGTGGTTTACATGTGTGGTTTACGGGTGTGGTTTACGGGTGTGGTTTACATGTGTGGTTTACATATGTGGTTTACGGGTGTGGTTTAGATGTGTGGTTTACGGGTGTGGTTTACATGTGTGGTTTACGGGTGTGGTTTACATGTGTGGTTTACGGGTGTGGTTTACATGTGTGGTTTACGGGTGTGGTTTACATGTGTGGTTTACGGGTGTGGTTTACGGGTGTGGTTTACATGTGTGGTTTACGGGTGTGGTTTACATGTGTGGTTTACGGGTGTGGTTTACATGTGTGGTTTACGGGTGTGGTTTAGATGTGTGGTTTACGGGTGTGGTTTACATGTGTGGTTTACGGGTGTGGTTTACATGTGTGGTTTACGGGTGTGGTTTACGGGTGTGGTTTACATGTGTGGTTTACGGGTGTGGTTTACATGTGTGGTTTACGGGTGTGGTTTACGGGTGTGGTTTACGGGTGTGGTTTACATGTGTGGTTTACGGGTGTGGTTTACATGTGTGGTTTACGGGTGTGGTTTACATGTGTGGTTTACGGGTGTGGTTTACATGTGTGGTTTACGGGTGTGGTTTACATGTGTGGTTTACGGGTGTGGTTTACGGGTGTGGTTTACATGTGTGGTTTACATATGTGGTTTACGGGTGTGGTTTACATGTGTGGTTTACGGGTGTGGTTTACATGTGTGGTTTACGGGTGTGGTTTACATGTGTTGTTTACGGGTGTGGTTTACATGTGTGGTTTACGGGTGTGGTTTACATGTGTGGTTTACGGGTGTGGTTTACATGTGTGGTTTACGGGTGTGGTTTACATGTGTGGTTTACGGGTGTGGTTTACATGTGTGGTTTACGGGTGTGGTTTACATGTGTGGTTTACGGGTGTGGTTTACGGGTGTGGTTTACATGTGTGGTTTACATATGTGGTTTACGGATGTGGTTTAGAGATGTGGTTTACAGATGTAGTTTACGGATGTGGTTTACATATGTGGTTTACAGATGTGGTTTACAGATGTGGTTTACGGATGTGGTTTATAGATGTGATTTACAGATGTGGTTTACACGTGTGGTTTACACGTGTGGTTTACGGATGTGGTTTGCAGGTGTGGTTTACTGCCATTTATAGCATCAGAGATTTCAGATTTAGGAAAAGGTTAAAGGTTAACTTAGGTATCACACTGTCTTGTTTATATGTGTGTCATGGAGATGTCACGTGGTGGGAGATGACACGTGACGTTTGTTGTTTTTATTTTTGTTAATTTGGTAATCGTTTCAGTTCTGTTGGCAGGAAGGTATAAACCTTTGATACTAAGTTAGTGCACACCAAAAGGTTAACAGCAGACGACAGACTTACGTGGTGTGTAGTTACAGAAACAGTGAGGTTTTTCTGGCCATGGTGGAGGGTGGAGCCGCACAGGATTTTCTATTTCAGCAATGTCCGCCATTTTCTTGAAGGCCTCGTAGATGAAGATGAGCGCAATCAATGAAGCGAAACTCTCCTCAGTGAAGCGTGTGATGTACCTGACCAGCGCGCTCAAGTCAAAGGCCACCATCAACAGCAACATGCCGGCCGTCCAAATACCGATCCAGAACCGGAAGGGCAAGAAATCCCATTGGTTGTCCCTGTATAAGGTCAAGGTCGTGTATTGCGTCATGGAGAAATCAACCAATCCCGAATCGACCAATTATGATAAACAAAACAAATATCCTATTAAAGACAGAAGTTTTCTATAACAATTTTTTAATGTTCTTCTAAGGTATTAAGTAATTTCAAAATAGAAGTCAAAGCCCATAAATGGTGGGATATGTATTTATGTGTAGTTGTAGATGAGGGATTTCTTATCTACATAAAGTGTAGGTGTAAGAGAGGGATTTCTTACCTACAGGTGTAAGTGTAGGGGAGGAACTACTTACCTACAGAAGGTGTAAGTGTAAGGGATGAACTACTTACCTACAGAAGGTGTAAGTGTAAGGGAGTGGTTACTTATCTACAGAAGGTGTAAGTGTAAGGGAGTGGTTACTTACCTACAGAAAGTGTAAGTTTAGGGGATGAACTACTTACCTACAGAAGGTGTAAGTGTAAGAGAGTGGTTACTTACCTACAGAAGGTGTAAGTGTAAGGGGTGGTTACTCACCTACAGAAGGTGTAAGTGTAAGGGAGTGGTTACTTACCTACAGAAGGTTTAAGTGTAAGGGAATGAATTACTTACCTACAGAAGGTGTAAGTGTAAGGGAATGAATTACTTACCTACAGAAGGTGTAAGTGTAATGGGAGTGATTACTTACCTACAGAAGGTGTAAGTGTAAGGGAGTGATTACTTACCTACAGAAGGTGTAAGTGTAAGGGAGTGATTACTTACCTACAGACGGTGTAAGTGTAAGAGAGTGATTACATACCTACAGAAGGTGTAAGTGTAAGGGAGTGATTACTTACCTACAGAAGGCGTAAGTGTAAGGGAGTGATTACTTACCTACAGAAGGTGTAAGTGTAAGGGAGGGATTACTTACCTACAGAAGGTGTAAGTGTAAGGGAGTGATTACTTACCTACAGAAGGTGTAAGTGTAAGGGAGGAACTACTTACCTACAGAAGGTGTAAGTGTAAGGGAATGATTACTTACCTACAGAAGGTGTAAGTGTAAGGGAGTGATTACTTACCTACAGAAGGCGTAAGTGTAAGGGAGTGATTACTTACCTACAGAAGGTGTAAGTGTAAGGGAGGGATTACTTACCTACAGAAGGTGTAAGTGTAAGGGAGTGATTACTTACCTACAGAAGGTGTAAGTGTAAGGGAGGAACTACTTACCTACAGAAGGTGTAAGTGTAAGGAAGGAACTACTTACCTACAGAAGGTGTAAGTGTAAGGAAGGAACTACTTACCTACAGAAGGTGTAAGTGTAGGGGAGTGACAACTCACCTACAGGTGTAAGTGTAAGGGAGTGATTACATACCTACAGAAGGTGTAGATGATTTTCTCCAGCACCAACATGGGACCTGTGCTGCCCAGGATGTTGAGAGGCTGACCACTGAAGAGGGCGAAGATAATACCTGACACGGCCGCGGCAAGAATACACTCCATTACACCCTGAAATATGAGGTGAGATAATACACTCCATGACACCCTGAAATATGAGGTGAGATAATACACTCCATTACACCCTGAAATATGAGGTGAGATAATACACTCCATCACACCCTGAAATATGAGGTGAGATAATACACTCCATGACACCCTGAAATATGAGGTGAGATAATACACTCCATCACACCCTGAAATAGGAGGGGAGATAATACACTCCATGACACCCTGAAATATGAGGTGAGATAATACACTCCATCACACCCTGAAATAGGAGGGGAGATAATACACTCCATAACACTCTGAAATAGGAGGTGAGATAATACACTCCATGACACCCTGAAATATGAGGTGAGATAATACACTCCATCACACCCTGAAATATGAGGTGAGATAATACACTCCATCACACCCTGAAATATGAGGTGAGTTAATACACTCCATCACACCCTGAAATATGAGGTGAGATCATACACTCCAGCACACCCTGAAATAGGAGGTGAGATAATACACTCCATGACACCCTGAAATAGGAGGTGAGATAATACACTCCATGACACCCTGAAATAGGAGGTGAGATAATACACTCCATAACACCCTGAAATATGAGGTAAGATAATACACTCCATAACACCCTGAAATATGAGGTAAGATAATACACTCCATAACACCCTGAAATAGGAGGTGAGATAATACACTCCATAACACACTGAAATATGAGGTAAGATAATACACTCCATAACACCCTGAAATATGAGGTAAGATAATACACTCCATAACACCCTGAAATAGGAGGTGAGATAATACACTTCATAACACCCTGAAATATGAGGTGAGATAATACACTCCATAACACTCTGAAATAGGAGGTGAGATAATACACTCCAGCACACCCTGAAATAGGAGGTGAGATAATACACTCCATAACACCCTGAAATATGAGGTGAGATAATACACTCCATAACACCCTGAAATAGGAGGTGAGATAATACACTCCATCACACCCTGAAATATGAGGTGAGATAATACACTACATCACACCCTGAAATATGAGGTGAGTTAATACACTCCATCACACCCTGAAATATGAGGTGAGATAATACACTCCATCACACCCTGAAATATGAGGTGAGATAATACACTCCATCACACCCTGAAATATGATGTGAGATAATACACTCCATCACACCCTGAAATATGAGGTGAGATAATACACTCCATCACACCCTGAAATATGAGGTGAGATAATACACTCCATCACACCCTGAAATATGAGGTGAGATAATACACTCCATAACACCCTGAAATATGAGGTGAGTTAATACACTCCATCACACCCTGAAATATGAGGTGAGTTAATACACTCCATCACACCCTGAAATAGGAGGTGAGATAATACACTCCATAACACCCTGAAATATGAGGTGAGATAATACCTCCATAAAACCCTGAAATATGAGGTGAGATAATACACTCCATCGCACCCTGAAATATGAGGAGAGATAATACACTCCATCGCACCCTGAAATAGGAGGTGAGATAATACACCCCATAACACCCTGAAATATTAGTTCAGATAATACACTCCATAACACCCTGAAAAATGACCACAGACGGGTTCGTGTTACCTAGTTGATAGTAATCGTATGGGTATTTGGTCAGTCTTGGGAAGATGTCTACAGACCAAATGGTGGATAGCGACCTTAAGACGGATACATTTGCGACAAAAATGAAAAGAATTGTTGAATTTAGCAGTTTGCTAACAATTTTTCCATTTTTCTGTTTGAGTTATCCAGGTAAGTAAGGTATGAATAACTGTTATCTGCTATATACGATTTGAGGAACAAATGTCATCCCGATTGTACGTTTAATAAGTGAGATCCACTACATATTGTTTCGTAGCCAATTTTTTTTTTCAAAAATTAAAAATATGCTCATTGGTAAGTATGAATGCAATCTTGAACTTAATAATACATTTATTCTTGTACAAACGAATTACTTAAAATATTTTTGGTTTTCTATTTTAAAATAGATTCTAATTACCATTCTAAAAGTTCTTAATCACAAAGGTTAGACAAGCAGACTTAAAAGCATTTAATATTTGTAATGTGTTAAATAAATTTACAATTACATGTATATTTATATTTAATGCTACTGAATCTACCCGTTTTTAAAGATTTTATACAACCTTAAATATAAGTTGTATCCCTTGAATTTTTAAATCTTTTCAATGGGAAGTAACTAGCTAAATTTTAATATTCAGTGTAAATCTATTTTTAATCATTGCAATGTGTTTATAGCATAGTTTTTTAAAAAGAAATTTAATAAATTATTAGGTTGATTATCGAATATTACAATATATGTAAACATGTATTTTATTATTTCTTGATATTTTTTGTTATATATTATAATTCTAGCTTTCACGTGTTCCCTTGCACGTGCCGTGGCTATTGAAGATCTGACCTATAAACGATTAGTAACACTCGCCTCCTTAGGTGAGGAACACTCGCCTCCCAGGTGTACGAGCCTTACAGTTTGGAAACAGCTGGTTGAATGGTAGAGCGTTCGACCGCTAACGCGAAAGTCTCGAGTTCTAGTCCAGTGCTCGAGTCCGTTGGGTTCCTCAGTCCAGCCAGCTCTGATTTGTGCCCGGCTCACGTTAGGGAAAGTACAGGAACATGGTCATAGTGCTTGACAACATAACCCTTCATATGTCAAGGTCACTGAAACAGATGAACTCTACTTCACCTGCCACTGTGACCTTACTGTTCAAAAGGGTTTCTTTCTTCATTTAAAAAACTTCGATGTGTGAAGTAGGTCTATAGGTAATGAGACAGAATCTGTCAAACCTAGACGATAAAAAAATTATCGTTACCATGTACTGGTCTGTTTCCTGTCCCAGCATGCCGCCGAAGGTGACGTTTGGCGTCAGGGTGGCCAGGAAGATGTAGACAAAAGATGCCAGACATTGGATGTGGATGGCGTCGGTGTAGTCGCTGACGTAATGGGGCAGCTTACGCTTGATGTCATTCCATAGGCCACCAAATGGACTGGGGATGACAGGTGACATTTGGGTTGGTGGTGGTAGGGTTGGTGGTGGTGGTGGTGGTAGGGTTGGTGGTGGTGGTGGTAGGGTTAGGGGTGGTGGTGGTGGTGGTAGGGTTAGGGGTGGTGGTGGTGGTGGTAGGGTTGGTGGTGGTGGTGGTGGTAGGGTTGGTGGTGGTGGTGGTGGTGGTGGTAGGGTTGGTGGTGGTGGTGGTAGGGTTAGGGGTGGTGGTGGTGGTGGTAGGGTTAGGGGTGGTGGTGGTGGTAGGGTTAGGGGTGGTGGTGGTGTTAGGGTTAGGGGTGGTGGTGGTAGGGTTGGTGGTGGTGGTGGTAAGTTGGTGGTGGTAGGGTTGATGGTGGTAGGGTTGGTGGTGGTAGGTTTGGTTGTGGTGGTGGTAGGGTTGGTGGTGGTGAGGTTGGTGGTGGTAGGTTTGGTTGTGGTGGTGGTAGGGTTGGTGGTGGTGGTAGGGTTGGTGGTGGTGAGGTTGGTGGTGGTAGGTTTGGTTGTGGTGGTGGTAGGGTTGGTGGTGGTGGTAGGGTTGGTGGTGGTAGGTTGGTGGTGGTGGGGTTGGTGGTGGTGGTGGTAGAGTTGGTGGTCGTAGGGTTGGTGGTGGTTGGTTGGTGGTGGTGGTGGTAGGGTTCGTGGTGGTGGTAGGGGTGGTGGGGTTAGTTGTTGTAAGGTTGAAAGTGGTGGTAGGGTTGGTGGTGATGGGGTTGGTTGTTGTAGGTTTGGTGGTGGTAGTGGTGGTAGTGGTGGTAGTGGTGGTAGTGGTGGTGTTGGTGGTAATTGGTAAAATTGGTGATTAAGGATGGTTAGAGTTTGTACCTTTCGCTCTAAGTCGTAGAGCAAACGTCTACGGCTGAATGTCTCGAAAGGTTTTTATGTCTGGCCGCTGTGTAACACGGCCACGAACTCGGTGGCCGTGTCCCTAACTTGGCCATCGTGTCCCTAACTTGGCCATCGTGTCCCTAACTTGGCCATCGTGTCCCTAACTTGGCCATCGTGTCCCTAACTTGGCCATCGTGTCCCTAACTTGGCCATCGTGTCCCTTACTTGGCCATCGTGTCCCTAACTTGGCCATTATGTCCACAACCAACCACTCACGTAACAACCACTCTACAACCAACCACTCAAGTGACAACCACTCTACAACCAACCACTCACGTAACAACCACTCTACAACTAACCACTCAAGTGACAACCACTCTACATCCAACCACTCACGTGACAACCACTCTATAACTGGCCACTCACGTAACAACCAGTCTACAACCAACCACTTACGTGACAACCACTCTACAACCAGCCACCGACGTGACAACCAGCCTACAACCAACCACTCACGTAACAACCATTTTACAACCATTCTACAACCAACCACTTACGTGACAACCACTCTACAACCAACCACTCACGTAACAACCACTCTACAACCAACCACTCAAGTGACAACCACTCTACAACTAACCACTCACGTAACAACCACTCTACAACCAACCACTCACGTGACAACCACTCTACAACCAACCACTGACGTGACAACCACTCTACAACTAACCACTCACGTAACAACCACTCTACAACCAACCACTCAAGTGACAACCACTCTACAACCAACCACTCACGTGACAACCAGTCTACAACCAACCACTTACGTGACAACCATTCTACAACCAACCACTCACGTAACAACCACTCTACAACCAACCACTCACGTGACAACCACTCTACAACCAACCACTTACGTGACAACCATTTTACAACCAGTCTACAACCAACCACTTACGTGACAACCACTCTACAACTAACCACTCACGTGACAACCACTCTACAACCAACCACTGACGTGACAACCACTCTACAACCAACCACTGACGTGACAACCACTCTACAACCAACCACTTACGTGACAACCATTTTACAACCATTCTACAACCAACCACTTACGTGACAACCACTCTACAACCAACCACTTACGTGACAACCACTCTACAACCAACCACTTACGTGACAACCATTTTACAACCATTCTACAACCAACCACTTACGTGACAACCACTCTACAACCAACCACTTACGTGACAACCATTTTACAACCATTCTACAACCAACCACTTACGTGACAACCAGTCTACAACCAACCACTTACGTGACAACCATTCTACAACCAACCACTCACGTAACAACCACTCTACAACTTACCGTCCACTTATCACCAGGTCAGGATCCACGTGACTCTCCTCCTCATGACCCCCACCCCCTGAATGTCCGGCAAGTTGAGCTTTTGATGGAATCTTCCGGAATTTCTGCGAAACATCACAAGCATTCTAAACGTGTGACTACAAACAGGTTTTAAATAGACTTATTTTTTTGTCCGGCGGTGCTATATATATTTGTAGAAGCGTGTGGTGGTAGACTTGACCACTAAAGTTGGTGTCTACTATACCTGGTCTGGAACTTTGTCTGGTGGTTCTATCCTGATCTTAGGGTCCCACTCCCCCGGGGGTAGCACGGTCAGCTGTTCCAGGAACTCGTCTATGCCGGCCACAAGGTCGTCAACATCTCTGGCTTTGTAAGCCACCTCACGGAATACCTGCCGTCATAACATACAGGTGTAAGTCACGGAATACCTGCCGTCATACAGGTGTAAGTCACGGAATACCTGCCTTCAAGGTGTAAGTCACGGAATACCTGCCGTCATTACAGGTGTAAGTCACGGAATACCTGCCGTCATAACATACAGGTGTAAGTCACAGAATACCTGGCGTCATAACATACAGGTGTAAGTCACAGAATACCTGGCGTCATAACATACAGGTGTAAGTCACGGAATACCTGCCGTCATAACATACAGGTGTAAGTCACGGAATACCTGCCGTCATAACATACAGGTGTAAGTCACGGAATACCTGCCGTCATAACATACAGGTGTAAGTCACGGAATACCTGCCGTCACACAGGTGTAAGTCACGGAATACCTGGCGTCATAACATACAGGTGTAAGTCATGGAATACCTGCCGTCAGAACATACAGGTGAGTGTAAGTCACGGAATACCTGCCGTCATACAGGTGTAAGTCACGGAATACCTGCCGTCATAACATACAGGTGTAAGTCACGGAATACCTGCAGTCATACAGGTGTAAGTCACGGAATACCTGCCGTCATAACATACAGGTGTACGTCACGGAATACCTGCCGTCATACAGGTGTAAGTCACGGAATACCTGCCGTCATAACATACAGGTGTAAGTCACGGAATACCTGCAGTCATACAGGTGTAAGTCACGGAATACCTGCCGTCATAACATACAGGTGAGTGTAAGTCACGGAATACCTGCCGTCATACAGGTGTAAGTCACGGAATACCTGCCGTCATAACATACAGGTGTAAGTCACGGAATACCTGCAGTCATACAGGTGTAAGTCACGGAATACCTGCCGTCATAACATACAGGTGTACGTCACGGAATACCTGCCGTCATACAGGTGTAAGTCACGGAATACCTGCCGTCATACAGGTGTAGTCACGGAATACCTGCCGTCAGAACATACAGGTGAGTGTAAGTCACGGAATACCTGCCGTCATACAGGTGTAAGTCACGGAATACCTGCCGTCATAACATACAGGTGAGTGTGTTCTGTTATAGTTGAATGTTCAATTCTAGCTAAACCAGAGACGTATGACCAGTTTCAGTTAACTAGTCACGTGACTGGTGTACAAAAGATAACTTTTGTAAAACGAGTAAAACTTGACTGTTCATGTACTTAAAATGACTTGTTTGACAAAGAATATTTTGGTCTGTACATATCATTAAAATAAGAAACTGCAAGATCAAATAAGTTAAATTTAAATTAGGGGTGTGGAAAGAGATAATGTAGAAGAGCGAGATAACGAACCTCATCAACAAACATGGTGGACAGGCACCGCCCACTCTCCTGGTTGTCCTGGAGACTTCCCTTAGGTCCCAGCAGGAGGAAGACGAATCTGGGAGGAACAAACAAGATGGTTTACAGAATTGTCACGTGATTGTTGTCACGTGTTTATGTATTGATGCAAGAAAGTTGTGTTTGAATGAGTTTTATTAATACGTTTGTCAGCAGTTTGTTAACTGTTTAATAACGTTTCATATTTTATTACTTGACCAATCAGACCACATGTTAATAAATGAATCCGGTCTAATTTAAAAGTTTTAAATGTATAGCGAATTGGCGTGTGCAAGCTTTAGATTAGATATTATTAGCTATACCACTAATAAGAACGTTGTGTTTTTTTGTATGGATATACCACACAATATATATTATACACCATATATACCACATATACCATATGTATTACATATAATACATATTCCAAATATATCCCATAATATACTATATACATCACATATACCACCTAATATAGCACATACAACAAATACCACATAATATACCATATATACCATATATACCCCATATACCAAAAGGCACAGACGGACATATAGCGAATCAACACAACAATTGTGTCAGAAGTGTGTGAACCAGTTGTTTTAAAATGCTGGTGAGTAACTATACCCCAGGGGCACTCATCACATTACTAATTAACTCAGGTCAACCGGTCCTAGATGCTAGACAAATGCCAGCTGCCATTTCTACAGGCAACGTTAGCGGTTAAAATATTTTTTGAGGAGATTTGTGTTGGGACTTCATTTTATGTGCGATCATCATGTGCTGTTTTCTAAACAGCTAATGAGATAACCGATGGTATCTCTAAATTTAACAATATTTTATGTAAAGTATTAAAGTTTCCCTTCCAAGCCTGATGGTCTATGGGGCAAGTGAAGTAAAGTTCACCTGTTTCTGTGACCTCGATATATGAAGGTATAGTGTGGTCAGCACTATGCCCAGCCGTCTTTACTTGCCCTAGCGTGTTAGGTACCCATTAGAGCTAGGTTGACTCAAGGACGGTCTACTGACTTGAACCCGGATGTAAACTCCAAACTTTCGGGTCAGCAGTCTAGCTCTTTAACACTCCGTCCCATTTAACAACATTTTACTAACATGTATTAAGATACATGTAATCATATATATTTATGTATATATATATATATATATATATATATATATATATATATATATATATATATATATATATATATATATATATAGGCCTATATGTTGAAAGTGAGTAGTACCTGGAGGGCAGGTTGACCTCTGAGATGTCCCCCAGCACCCTAGCATCATTGAGACGCACCAGGCCACACAAGGTCGTCTTGAGGTCCTCGACCTCGGCCACCATGACGTTGGCCACCTCACTGCCCTTGGCGATCTTCCTCAGGAACCTGTCGTTGGTGATCTGGAACCGGGAAGCAGAACATAGTGACCCAGATGTAAGGCACCAACACTATAAGAGTTGCTCTACAAGTCACGTGACCCACAGGTCAGCACTCACACAGTAACACACACCGACAATGACAACATTAGTGACATTAACCCGTCACAACACTGACATCAACATGACTTATTGTTGTGACACCTGTCTGTCTGTGCCAACACAAGACACAACTATCATCAAGAACATCTGACACCTGTTGTCGAGATTAAAATAAATGTGTGTCTGACTTGTACCGAAACCTTTCCGGACCCTGACATTTTGTTACGTCTTCTTCCAAACAATGGCAACAATTATTTTATATTGAAATAATTTCAAGATTTTAATACGTAATGGGGGGGGGGGGTTGTGGTGATTGATCAGGCTATAATGTGCTTAGATTGTCATCTGTCCTTTTCACCTCTCACTACAGCTGCGTGACGCCACTATTTTATGACGCCAAAACTCTTATTTCTTTTTATACTACTGGGACATTATTATTGTATGACTCCAAGACCTTATCACTCTATGATCGTGTGACTCCATGACCTTATGACTCAATGCCCTTTACGATTCCATGACCTTATAACTCGAGAACCTCATGACTCCATAACCATAGACTCCATAACCTTATGACTCCATTACCGTGTGACTGTATGACTTTATGAATCCATAACCTTGTGACTGTAGGACCTTATGACTCCATAACCTTATGACTCCATGACCTTGTGACTGTAGGACCTATGACTCCATGACCTTATGACTCCATGACCTTGTGACTGTAGGACCTATGACTCCATGACCTTATGACTCCATGACCTTATGACTCCATGACCTTATGACTCCATAACCTTATTACTCCATGACCTTGTGACTGTATGACCTTATGACTCCATGACTTTATGACTCCATGACCTTATTACTCCATGACCTTGTGACTGTATGACCTTATGACTCCATGACTTTATGGCTGCATGTCGACATGACGCCTGACTCCGACCCCACCTGTTTAACCCCAACCCCTACACAGAGCCGTGAGTTGAGCCAACATTACAACGCCAAGGTGAAGGTCACACTCTCGCGGGAAATCGCACGGGAAAGGCACGCTGGTTAATCAACAGATGGACTGTAGGAGGGATAACTCGGGCTGGATCAGGACAATAACCGCCAGTTGTTGCCCGTGAAATATTCACTGGCTGTCGCTATTATAGCTTTCAAAGAGAGCACAGCAATACATCAGGAGGCTGTGATTGGCAGTCTACAGCTTAGTCCTACAATGTCATGAAATGTCAATGTCATTCAATGTCAATGTCATGTCGTGTCATGTCGTGTCATGTCATGTGACTTTCAGCCGTCACTAAACATCAGACTGAACATCATTAATTAAAAATGTAGCTAGCCTTTAATTACTGGCAGGGGCCGTGCGAAACGGGATATTTTATTTTAAAATGGTGACGTAGGCCTACGTGTCATAAACAACACACTCCACACGATAGTGTGTGTGTGGTGTGTGTGGAGGTTTGTGTGGGTTTGTGTGTGTAGTGTGTGTTCTAATGTATTTTTTAGTATATGCGTTTTTGTGTATTTTTTGAATGTTTTTTTTTTCCTGTTAGTGCGCGTTGTGTGTATTTGTATGTGGTTATCGTGTGTTTTTGTTTGTTTTGTTTTGTTTGTGTTTGCTTATTAATAGGTTGATTATGTGTTTTAGTTTGAGTGAGTGTTTGACTGTGTGGTTTGTGTATTTCTGTGTTGTGCTTATTTGTGTGTGTTGTGTATCAGTAAAATTGTTTTATTATGTTTGTGCAGATGCTAAGTATATACGTGTAGTGTTTTATTGTGCAAGCCTCTCTAACATTTTATTCTGAGTACTTTAATACAACACCATGTATGTATGTCAACTGTTCCCATGAGTTTTAGCCTAGCTCAAACTACGTATGTTTTATTTATCTTAGTATTGGAATATGTTGGAACGTGCATGTGAGGACTGTGTGGGGGCGAGGGGTATGTGTGTCGGGTACGGGTGTGAGTGGCATCTGTGGGAATTTAGTACTGAAAACATTTTGTCAACGTGGCCACAAAATTGTGTAAAGGTTAGAGGTCACCTCCCCTGAGGCTGTCTAATTGTTTTATTTATAGTATACAGCATACTGCAAATGTTACTGGGGCGTTGACGTGTAATTGTACACCAGACTGACGAATGTCAGGCAAAAACCATAATGTCATGCTTATTCTAACACACCAGGTCCAATACATTTATAAATATTTAATCAATCCATGTCCGGTAAGTCTGGAAATATTCTAATAAACCAGGTCCAATTACTCTATTTTAGTAAACCAGGACCAGTAACTATGGATCTTTTAGAAAATCAGGTCCGGTAACTATATACATATTTTACTAAATCAGGTACGGTAACTCTAAAGATTTTAGTAAATCCGGTAACTTTTTTGGTTTTAGTAACAGGTAACCCTATAGGTTTTAGTAGATCAGGTCCGGTAACGCTATAGGATAGTTAGTAAATCAGGTAAGTAGATTTTATTAAATCAGGTCCGGTAACTCTATAAATATTATTAAATCAGGGTCCGGTAACTCTAAGGATTTTATTAAATCAATTCCGGTAACTCTATAGATTTTATTAAATCAGGTCCGGTAACTACATAGATTTTATTAAATCAGGTCCGGTAACTCTATGCTTACCTTCTTTGAAGCCTCGTCATCAAGGGAGCTGAGGCTGACCTCGCTGTTCTCACTGTCAAAGGCCGCCTCACTGCTGATGCTGATAGCACTGGCCACAGTACTCATCTCTCCTGCCACTGGGGGTGGACAGAGGTGGACATATATAGCACATACACGGGGGACATATAGGTCACATACAACAGTGGACATATAGGTCACATAAAGAGGTGACATATATGTCACATACAGGGGGGACATATATGTCACATACAGAGGGGACATATAGATCACATACATAGTGGAAATAAAAAAAAATGACATATATATGTAGATAACAGATGTGAATTATATGCAGTTTTCTTATTATTATTATTCGTTCTTAATTGTTTTTTTAGAGTTGGTAGTGATAGAGCCTTATCTGCCAGAGGGTTTAAACTCGAAGCTTTTTCGAATTTATCAACCATGAGCTTTGCCAACTCGACCACGCCTCCAACACAATTAAGTATGCGTGTCAACTGGTTTTGCGCCATTAAGGTCATTGACTCCGATTTCAGCCTGCTTTTCATTTTGGATTTGCTTCCATAGCCTTTGTCCAACCAAGAACAAACTACTAGGCAGAAGTTGTTGAGTTGTCTCTCCTAGAAGAGTGGCTAACGAGCCTCATCTGCCCGAGGGTTCGAACTCGAGACTTTTCGGTTTAGCAACTATGAGCTTTACCGACTCGACCACGCCGACCCCTTATGCAGTCAATACACGGGCAAAAAATATAGAGTGGTCACGTAGAGAGACAATATATAAAGTGGACAAATAGACACAAGTATACATAGGCAGGAACCTATTAGCAAAGTGGACAAATAGACATAAGTATACATAGGCAGGGACCTATTAGCAAAGTGGACAAATAGACATAAGTAGACAGAGACAATGACATATTAACAAAGTGGACAAATCGATCCTTGGGCAAATACTAGACTGTGAACAGAACGTTGGTTGGATAAATGTTATGTCATTCAGTGAATGTGGGATAGGCTGGCCATTGACATATGGCAAGCTACATGGCCATAAATTTCGCCAACTACAGGACCAAACAGTTGGCCAACTATAGGACCAAACAGTTGGCCAACTATAGGACCAAACAGTTGGCCAACTATAGGACCAAACAGTTGGCCAACTATAGGACCAAACAGTTGACCAACTATAGGACCAAACAGTTGGCCAACTATAGGACAAAACAGTTGGCCAACTATAGGACCAAACAGTTGGCCAACTATAGGACCAAACAGTTGGCCAACTATAGGACCAAACAGTTGGCCAACTATAGGACCAAACAGTTGGCCAACTTTGCCAGTGATGTGGTGGATCACACACCATCATAAATCTACTCACACTAAAAGGGAAGTCTATCATAGCAAGATCTACGCCAATCAAAATACATAAATACATCCATTCATTCTTCAAAAATATCTTAACCACCTAGCCTCACCCTCATCCCTTCCAGCCTTCACCCACCTCCACACCCCTATACTCACAACCCTCATCCAGCAATCCTAACCCCCCCCCCCCCCCCCACCCACTCCACAATCCATGGATGAGTACCTGAATTCGTTATTTCCACCAGACTGATGAAAACAAGTTATTTTGATTTCCATCTCAATTTTTGCTCTCTAGTCTAGCGGTCTCACGTGACTAAACAAACAAAGATTTGAACAAACAGCGCGACCCTCCCCTGTGTTCGCTGTTTGTTGTTGTTGTTGTTTTTTATCTCTTTGTTCTAACTTTGTCAGCCTCATTTTGTTTTAATCTCACTTAATGAGGTAGTGATGAGGTATTGATGAGGTGAGGTGTTGACGAGTTTACAGTTGTGGCAAACTACATGTCAACAACTTGGCCGATTGTTTCTAAATGTATGCCGATTGTTACAACATGCATATTGATACAACATTCTAATCTGGAGGCTGATTGTTTCTAATTGTAGGCCGATTTTTAAAGTCAGTCTTTTTTAGTAAAAGTTGGCTGGTTGTTCCTATAAATATACGTTTAGATCAATTGTTACTATAATTAGGCAGGTTGTAACCACATGTAAACATACACGTATATTGATACAACATGCTGATAAGAGGCCGATTGATATAAAATGAAGCATTCTGTCTCTTATTGTAGAACGATTCATACATTGTATGAACATACAGATAGATGTTGATTAATCATTTGTTACGCAGTTGTTACTAGATCTGAACGAATTACGTAGGCCACATCATGTAAACGTACAGAAAGGATATAAATAAATTAAAACCGCGTTTGCTAATAATATTATTATATATGTCTAAATAATATCCATCCCACCAATAACGTATGACGTCAGCATGGTAAAATACATCGATTTGGTGTATTTTGTCATTATGTATGATGTATTATGTCATTAATATGTAGTGCCGGTGGGCTAATTAGTTTATACAAATTTTGATCCAACTCGACTTTACAAGATTACCTCAATATTGGGAAGTAATCTTTATATTATATTGTCCTGCAGCGAGAATTCAGGGTAGGTTGACGTTATCAGATCAGGTTATAATGCAAGGAGGAGAGGGGACTTTAGAGGTGTGATATGAATATAAAACTGTTGCTTATATACATATATACCTATATACAAAATTCATGTACATATTGATATTCATATATATATACATACATATACACGTGTAAGCATACTCATATATAGGCCTAAATAGAACATTTATATATATATATATATATATATATATATATATATATATATATATATATATATATATATATATATATTTATATATATATTTATATATATATTTATATATATATACTGTATACAAGTATATGATGTAGATATGTATACCTGGAAAATATGTTGTTTGTATATATATATATATATGCTACCCCACGCTAACCCCCCCTCCCCCCACAATAGCCCCAACACTCCCCCTCCCCCCCACATTATTAAAACACCCACGTTGTAAACGACACCCCCGGCTTGTGAGGCCGTCTGTAGCGAGGTGCGGGCTGGCGCTGATGTAGCCTGCTGCTGTAGTTGTTGATATTGTTGCTGGCAGTGTCTCGCTACAACACTCGCTACAACACTCGCAACAGTGAGCAGCACACAGCCATGCTGCGGAGTGTGATTAACGAGGCGAATATCAGATAGTGGTTAATTCAGTGCTGAAGTAGAAAATCAGGTGAGTTGATCTAGTCACATTATCATGAATATATATATATATATATATATATATATATATATATATATATATATATATATATATATATATAAGAACAATCTACGTTTTATACGTTTAAATACGAGAATTCGAGTACTTAAGTAAACAAATTCCACGCGCTATCAATAGTAACAAATAGTATAGTTGAAGTTAGGCCTTTAAGTTACAGAATATTTCATGCGAAGCTGTATTCACCGGCCACAGCTGTGCAGTTTTAGTACAGTTTCAGCTGGTAATGTTATACTGCTAAATGAAAGAGATAAATACAACCAATGCTACCTGTATATTAGGCCGCTAGTTAGTGATAGCCGTCCAATACAGATGGGAGGGTTATTATTTTAGTTCACTTTAACAGAGGCGGAGAATGTCCGGTTTAAAATGTATTTTCACTTTATAAAACTATTCAAAAGTCTCTCTCTCTCTCTCTCTCTATATATATATATACTAGCGTACCCGTCCCCCGCGCGTTGCCGCGGGGATAGAATAAAGTCTGACGAAATATATTAGAAGGATATCACCAATGCATTACCAATCATATGTTCTTACACGCGTCACCTTGTTTTCTAAAACTGTGTTATTTAAATGCCTGCGCTTGGATAATAATTATCGGGACACGGGTTTTCCTACACTACCGCATGAAAACCTTGAGTGTATATTAATCACTCACCGAAATAATTAGTTAGAACACACTTCGGTGACCACCCATATGTCAGGGACGTAGAGGGGCGCTCTCAGGAGCCCCCCCCCCCCACCTCCCGATTACACTACCGCAGAGGCGCAGCGTAAGGCCCCTGGCTCCTTAAAACTAACAGGCGCCATCGTGCTCATAGGATAACCCAGCGTGCCAAATAGCATCCTGTAAACAATGATGCAGATTTCGTCATTCGCTAAAGTGACACAAATGAACAGGATTTTTTTCTTTAACACATACAAAAATTATTTGACGTGTTTTCAACATCAGTTTGTCTGATGCAATATGCTAGCGTTACTAATGGTCTATTATTAGATGCTCGGTCTCAATTTCGGCCTGGATCGTCTAATAATAGATGCTTATTGCATCATTCGCAAAGTGACGAAACTCTACAGTAGGTTCCTCATATTCAAACCGTTATTTTTTCATCTTTCGCAAGGTGACGAAACTGTACAGGGTTTCCTCGCGTTACAAAGTTATTTTTAGAAGCCTGTTGTAGTTTTAGCGCTGAATATAGTAGTACCCCTTACTCGCTATGCAGGACGCTCGATTAACGGATGTCAAGTGCCAACTTAGTCGCTCTAAAACTCGGCGCCAAACCGTGTATTGACGAAAGTTGTACCCTATATGGAGCCGCCCGTAAGAAACTTTAGTTGTTTTTTTTTCGCAGAAATATTATCGGGAGTATTCTCATCTAGATCTTCTACTCCCTAAAGTTTCATGGCACTCGGATGAACCGCATCCGAGTTTTATATTTTATATACCGTGTATAGAGAAAAAAAATCGCTCACCCCCCCCCCCCCCCAGTGGTGCGCCGCCCTTGCAATATAAAACAATATTTTTTGCAGAACCCTACCATTGAGTGATCTAATCATCTCCCCAAAGTTTCATGGTACACGGATGAACGGTGTGAAAACGAAATTTTATAAACCGTATATAGAGAAAAATCGCAGCCGCCCGTGGCGCCGCCCTTGCGAAATTAATAAAGGTTTTTTTTACAGAACCCTTCCCTGAATTGTTCTAATCAACTCCCCCAAAGTCTCATGGCTATCGGATAACGGTGTCACACCAAAATCGACTTATTTTTATAAACCGTATATAGAGAAAAATCGCACCCTCCCGTGGCGCCGTCCTTGCGAAATTAAAAATGATTGTTTACAGAACCCTTCCCTAGAGTTTTATAATGAACTCCCCAAAGTCTCATGCCTATCGGATAAACGGTGTCACTGCAATTCACTTCTATTATTTTTATATACCGTAAAAAGAGAAAAATTGGACCCTCCCCTGGCGCCGCCCTTGCGAAATTAAAAATTATTTTTTTACAGAACCCTTCCCTGAATTGTTCTAATCATCTCCCTCAAAGTCTCATGGCTATCGGATAACGGTGTCACACCAAAATCGACTCTTATTTTTATATACCGTATATAGAGAAAAATCGCACCCTGCCGTGGCGCCGCCCTTGCAAAATTAAAAATGATTTTTACAGAACCCTTTCCTAGAGTTTTATAATGAACTCCCCAAAGTTTCATGGCGATCGTGTGAACGGTGTCACCTCAATTCACTTTTATTATTTTTATATACCGCATAAAGAGAAAAAAACAAATCGCGCCCTGCCGGGGCGCCACCCCTGCAAATTTGAAAATGTTTTTAGCGCAGAAATCTCCCCAGTTATATTCTCTACATGTTCCCAAAGTTTCATGGCGATCGTGTGAACGGTGTCACCGCAATTCACTATTATTTTTTTATATACGTATTAGAGAGAAAAATCGCACCCTCCTGTGGCGCCGCCCTTGCGAAATTAAATATGATTTTTTTACAGAACCCTTTCCTAGAGGGTTATAATGAACTCCCCAAAGTTCATGCCTATCGGATGAACAGTGTGAAATCAAAATAGACTTTTATTTTTATATACCGTATATAGAGAAAAAACAAATCGCGCCCTGCCGGGGCGCCACCCCTGCGAATTTGAAATTTTTTTTTTCGCAGAAACCTCCCCAGGAATATTCTCAACAACTTCCCAAAGTTTCACGGCGATGTGATGAGAGGTGTAGTAATGCATAAAGGACAGACAAACAAACAAACACACACACATACATTGCTTTTTATATATATAGATATATATATATATATATGTATATATATATATATATATATATATATATATATATATATATATATATATATATATATATATATATATATGGTATATATATATATATATATATGGTATATATATATATGGTATATATATATATATATATATATATATATATATATATATATATATATATATATATATATATATATATATATATATATACCATATAGTCAATATATTCCACAAGAACCCAGGGTGTGTGCCTCGCTTTGTCACGTGAAAACTATATACAAACAATACCCTATTTGCCCTTCTAACAATTAGCTAATGCCTCATACAAGGGAGACAATTAGCTAATTCCTTCTCTAGTACCCATTAAACCGTGCGTGCCATTTAGACAGGCAGTCTATGCAGAGTCTAAACGCTACCCAGAGATGAATCATGTGCTGCTAAACACAATAAACTGCACCTTCCACTAGAAACTCAGCACACATTATATTTCCATCCCAAATTGATTTCTTAACCTGGCGAGAGGAATATCTTAGTTATCGCCCCTGTGATCGCTCTCAATGTTACAGGTAGGGTATCTCGCTCCAGATTTAATGACTTGTGAGCCTGCAGGTTTTTTTATTTTAATTAGACAAAAAATATTTGTCGTGTGTTATCAACGCTAGTGTGTCTACACGGCGCGTGTCTTACACACTAGGCTGAAGGGGGGGGTCGATTCTATATCTACTGGTGTGATACTGTGCATTGTGGTCTGTCCATATTTGTTTAGCACAACGTGGTTTAGCTGCATCAAAACGGCATGATGGTAATTAACTGTGGGGCTTTCAGCCTTGAACTTTCTAAAAATAGGTCGCGGAGTGCGGAGTGGTGATGTATTACAGTATCGTGCAAAGGTCAGATATAATACGGCAGAAACTGAGTATGTTGGGTAACATATGCACGATGTTGCCGGTTTTGTGTTGAAGGAAGGGAGGGGATGGTGGTGTAGCGTAATAGAGGAGGGTCGGCAGTTGGGATAGTGACGTCACTGTAATGGGCAGTGGGGAAATTGACGTCACAAAGATTAAGTGACAATTAGACTGCCGGCTATCTGGCAGTTAAATTAAATCCAGAATATTCTTTATCTATTTCAACAGCGTTCTTTAAGAGTATCTATTATATATATATATATATATATATATATATATATATATATATATATATATATATATATATATATATATATATATATATATAAGCAAATTGTGTCCCTTATAAAAAGAATTACGCAATTGTCTCCCTTGGAGAGGAATTAGCTAATTGTCTCCCATATATATTTAGGCTATGTTTGAGTAACACAGTATTCCTATGAGACCTAACTAACAAATCCAAACTACCCAACATTCAATTAGCCATGGTCCCCAGTACAGCGACGGACCGTTCAATTCCCATAAATTTGAGTGTGAGAAGAGGCTGTCACGTAACTCGGGGGTGGGGTGGGGGTACTGGGTCAGTATACCAACAGGACCCTGAACCCTGTGTATGGTCGGGGTTACCGTTATTGCTGGTGATAAGAAAGACCAAATAAAGCCCGGGGTGAATTGATTTCTTGCATACGTCATCCAATCGTCTGCTAGCCAGCTGGATATTGAAACAGCTGCTGTTCCCGGCTGTTCCCGGCTGTTTCTGCTCAGAGTGGAGTCAGGCAAGTGTGAAATGTGTTGTTGTGTTGTACTCACGCCGACAGATGGAGCTTCTGTGTTACATGCAGTCATGCTATGCCAAGCACATGTAAGGCTTTTTGTCTTCCCGTCAGCTCTGTTCATGTTTTTCTAGCTCGTGTTCACGTTTTCCTCTAAACATATGCTCATGTTTTCCTGTCAGGATATGTTCATGTTCCATGATACAGGTTATGCATCGTTTCGTAACACTATCTTCACATTGACTGTAGAAAATAAGGTCCGTTCTGATTTTGAATTCACATCTTTTGTTATAATGAATGAAACCACCGTGGTTGATCTAGTGAGTGGTAGTTCACAGCAGTTTAAAACTGGGTTCCCGTAGTTTCAGTGGTGTCAGGATATTCGTGAGAAAGGCCGTTTTTTTTCTCGTCAAATGTGTACAGAGTTTAAGGGACAGATTGTGTATACTAAATGTGTACTGGCGCCAAGGTGTGTGTATGTATACACTTGTTAACTAGATATGGGTATCACGTGATGGTTAAATAACGTCATGGTCCATCGGATTTCTGAGAAGCGTAAAACGGCAAAGGTTGTTTTGTTTTTTTTTTTGTTTTGTTTTTTTACAATTAACCCCAACACTCTAGTAACAAAATATTACAAAAGCCAGCTCTCCCCACCCCTAAGACACACACACACACACGTAAAGTGTGTGACGTCCATTAATCATGACGCCCTTATTGAGCTCTGTTAAACAGGCCTACGCGTGTAAGATTGTAAAACTAATCTTTGAGTCGAGGTGAGTAAAATTAACTAATCAACAAAACAGGCTGAGTAGTGAGTGGGGGGGGGGGGGGGGGGGCGTTCAAGATGAATTGTGTAAGTGTGCGAGAGGTAGGTGGGGTGCCTGCCACACGACATGGGTGAACACGACGTGTGCGGGCATGTGGGTGTGGTGTTTGCCACACGATACATCAGACGTGTGGACATATATATTTTTGTCAAGACGACAGGCCCCTGTTGAATACCAGCTGACGTAAATGGGGAGAAATTAGCTGATGTCAGCAGATGAAACACCGCGAAGAAAATATCTATTTGACCAGTGTCCGCCGCCTACCCCGGAAATTTAAATCCGCCCCCCCCCCCCCCCCACCACCACCCTGCTTCGCCAACTCTTTGTATCAGAAATCACGAATGATCCATGTACCAGCTATGTGACGTGTCACTAATGACCCCACCATCTATGTGACGTGTCACTAATGACCCTAGCATCCATGTGACGTACCAATAACGGTCATACCATGTATACGTCATCACTAATGACCCTAGCATATATGTGACATATAATTACTGTCCCTAATAAAATCGCATCAGAACGGCCCTATTATGTATGTGACGTCTCCCTAAGAGCCCACCCATCTCTCTGTAAAGCTCTACCCTATAGCTAGCATGCTAATGTCAACAATACGAGGTGCCCAATCGATTGAATGCAGGAAAAATGTGTTTGTCTTGGTTTTACGTCAACACGAAGTTTGAATTGATTGAAATCCCTGCCAAATATCAAGTGGGGTTTGCAAACCTGTTTGATATAATGTGGCTTTAAACACGTCACTTTTGTAGCGTTTGAAGTTTTTCTTAAACGTAGCTAGGTGTGATTTGTTTATACTTCAGAATTTGAATTTTTTATCTATGACGTCATTGAATTTCGCGTACAATTTGTTTCAGGATGCTGAACATAGGGTCCACCCAGGGGGAGCCGCCCCGGGGGGTGTACACGCTGGAGACGTGCCTGGAGGAGATGCTGAACAAGTCGCGCCACACCCACCAGCCTCACTGCCCGCCGGAGTGGGAGCAGTACTCGAAGCTGTGTTGGGGACCGGCTCCTGCAGATTCCAGAGTCGCCCTCCCCTGTCCTGATGACGGGTTCCTGAACCCCAGGCAGTTGGCCTACCGCACGTGCACCCATGATGCCAAGTGGTATGTCAACTTGACATTTGATGACAAGCCGTACACCGACTTCTCCGAGTGCTTGATCCCTGAGACGTCGACATTCGAGGAAGATTTAAGAAAACTTGTGGGGGAGAAGATAATGCTGGTACTGAAGGCGTTGGACGCGTCAGAGCATCTTCGGCTGACGCTGCACATCATCTCTGTGGTGATGTTGGTCGTCACCGTCATCACCAGCGTCATCATGGCCATTAAGTCCAAGGAACGCCGCACGGAACCGTACAGATTCGTGTCTTTTATATTCGGTGCCGCGGCTCTTCTCCTGAACAACGGCATCACGCTGTCCAGCAGCGCTGTGAACAATGTCTGGCACCAATCGCGGTGCCGGACAGCCAAGTACCTGGTCATCTTCAGCAGCATCATCTTATACCAAAGCTTGTTCGGTTACATCTACCTGTCTATCGCTACTTTGATGGACTACGTCCTTAAACCTGTTAAAGTTAGGTTAGTCGTGTTGGGGGCGTTTATTCTAGCCGTAGTTCTGGTTAGCGCAGAGGTCAGCATAGAGATTAACCTTTACTCTAACCAGTTCTGTGGGTTCGGCACGCTCCAGACTTCCTACCACTGGATCACCACCGGCTTCAAGCTGCTGCTCATCCTCTCCATCATCTGCCTCGACATCGTCGCTGTCTTCGGATCATTCTATCTCAAGCTGCCTCACCTCAGCGGCGTCACGGAGCTCCGACTCCTACGTCAGCAGAGCGTCAGCGCCATGGTGGTGACGCTGTACAACACCATCCGCGAGGTGTTGCTGATCATGGTGTACGGTGTGGCCTACCTCAGCTACTTCGACTCGCCCATAGAGCTCTACGTTCGCATCTTCTCCATCGTCAACGCGGCTCAGGGCATCATCTACTCGCTATTCATGTGTTTTATAGACCTGGAGCTGTGGTACTTCCTCCCCTGTATCCACCCCCAGCAATCCACCGCCACCAACAACGCTACCAGCTATCTCTTCATGTCCGCAGAGCATGCGCAAATCACGGAGAAAAACAAGTTCAGCAAGAACCAAAGGGAGTTAAGCGATGAAGATATTATTGACGTGGATTATCTGCACTCGCGAGCAAACAAGACGGAATCGAGGCCGAAAATTTACGAGACCCGTGTGGTGTTTGGACCAATCAGTTGACGGTAGAAACATCATGCACACATCACATACATCATGCACACATCACATGCATCATGCACAAATCACTAACATCATACAGACATGACTAAAATCATACACACATTACAAAATAGAATGTGTTGTATCATTTGACGATAGACTAAAACTTACAGACATCCCAAAACAGCGGACATAATAATTATTTTAACGCTACAAACCTATAGACATCATATATCGCCATATATCAAAAAGATAAACAAAATGCTGACATCATACTGACGCCATAGACATAACGACACAGCCCCCGTCAAACAAGCATAACGAACATAACGAAAACATGACATGGATGTATACAACTAACACCACGTGACTAAAGTCCCATCAACATCCAGGGCAGCATGACCTACCTGACGGACTGGCCTTGAGATCGCCATCTTTCCGCTTCTGGTTTTTCTTCTTGTCTTCTGGCCTGCCCTTCTCGTGGCGGTGGCGGTGGCGCTTCAGACACAGCGCCCTCAGGTGGCGCCTCAGTAGGGGGGTCAAGGTCCCGTTGGCGGTCCAGGCGTCCAGCAGCTGGTCTGAGGACATAAAGGTCACGTGTAGCATCTGCATTACGTCACACATTACGTCACACGTTACGTCACAGTGGCCATGCAGATTAGAACGTGCATGCAAGAAATTCTTGACATTTCAGGCGTGAGTTGTCGTCATTGTGATAAATGAACACGACTGATTAAAAGCTTTGAGCATACGTGAGCTGTAGATACGGGACAGTTTATTTTTGCAGAAATTATTTGAAAAATGTTAAGAAAGTATTAGCTGGGGGGAAAATATCCTTTAAGTAGGTAAAGATAAATGTAGATTTAAAAACGATGCATGTTCTTTACGAATGTTTTAATCATGTGACATCTGAGAATGTTGTTTCTTACTGCATTATTAGGCCCTCTAAATTATATTAAACGTAATTGTATGTATGCAACAAACTACCGACCAACCCTATATAAACTACCAAACTACTGACCAACCCTATGTATACAACCAAACTACTGACCAACCCTATATAAACTACCAAAGTACTGACCAACCCTATGTATACAACAAACTACTGATCAACCCTATGTATACAACAAACTACTGATCAACCCTATGTATACAACAAACTACCGACCAACCCTATATAAACTATCAAACTACTGACCAACCCTATGTATACAACCAAACTACTGACCAACACGATGTATACAATAAACTACCGACCAACCCTATGTAAAGAACCAAAGTACTGACCTATGACCTGGGATATAGAGTAACACTCCAAGTCCTTGATGAAGACTCCCTCTAGAATCTGTTTCCTCATCTCCATCAGGAAGTGCATGTTGAGGGAGGCCACATGAGGTTTGGACCACCTCTTTCCTCCCGCCTCCACCTTCTCCTCGTACTTGACCCACCTGAGGAGGATCAAAATACATCTGAGTTATAGATGACCCACCTGTGGGGTACCACACACCTGTGTCTATCTTACCCACCTGTGGGGGGACCACACACCTGTGTCTATCTTACCCACCTGTGGGGTACCACACACCTGAGTTCTAACTGACCCACCTGTGGGGTACCACACACCTGTGTCTATCTTACCCACCTGTGGGGTACCACACACCTGAGTTCTAACTGACCCACCTGTGGGGTACCACACACCTGTGTCTATCTTACCCACCTGTGGGGTACCACACACCTGAGTTCTCACTGACCCACCTGTGGGGTACCACACACCTGAGTTCTAACTGACCCACCTGTGGGGGACCCACCTGTTCGGGGACCAGCCACGCCTCAGTTCTCCTATATGCAACATGCTGATACAGCATACAACACTCATCATATAACAAAAACCACCATCCTACATACAGCATGCTGCACCAAGAGACAGTCGCTATGTAAACAAATGCGCGAACATTAATCACGTTTGTTTAGTTCCGTGTTTTACTGCAAGCTTTGATCTTCTAATGAATGATGTATAATGTAGTTGTTACCAAATAAAAATAATAATCTAATGGCTGCTACCAGCAACATAGTACACTGTACGTAGGGGGGGGGGGGAGACTTTGTTTCAAACGGAAAATGTTTTCCATAATAAATGTACAATGTGCGGGTGGGGGGGGGGCAGAGATGCGAGTTAACCGTAAAAATTTAATAGCATGTTATCGTTACTTTGTACTGGCGAATCTTTAAAAAGAAGTCATTATGTCATTTGATAACACAGGGTGGGTGGATCAAACTTAACGTAACATCAGTAGTTGGACGAAGGGGGGACGGGGGACGGGTCACACTTTATCTAACTCCAGCGGTGGGTGTGTGGGTCAGACGTTATATGACTTCTGGCGTGTGTGGGTCTCTATATAAAATGTGTCATGGGTGGGGTAGACTTCAGACAACATTTCTGTGGGCCAGACGTCTAGTCAGCAAACAACTTGTCACTGGTCTACAACAATATTGACTAGACATATAGCATGGTCCATATTGACTCGACGTGTATCATGGTCCATATCGATTGGACATGATCCATATCGATTAGACATGTTTGGTTGCGTGGATTGTGTACCATGTGAAAGCACATTTCATAATTTCAAATTTCTATACTTCACATCACTTCTAGTGTGTGAGGCCTGGTGAGCCTAGTCTTACAGTTGTTTGTATGCTCTTGTTTTGTTACGGTCACATTCTAATCCTTGTTTTTAAATAACTTATTTATTGATATATTCTATGTCACTTTTTTCGACTGTTTATGTTGAATAAACTTTTGCTTTAACTAAAGATACTGCTAACTACCTTTATTTAATAAGAATTAACATATACTGCTTAAAACACTTATTTAATGTTTTTGCATAGCTTTTAACGACCAAAGAATTATTATAAATGAACTACTGAATCAAAAAATTATTGTCAGGAAAGTTTTGCTCATGGCTGGTCGCGCCAACAACATGGTTTAGTTTTATTGTGGAATAAAATAAAGCTAAAAATTGTATTGATTTTTTTTTTATTTTACTGATTGGAGATCGCTAACTCGTGACACTAAAGATGTCTGGTCTGAGATAATATAATTATACTTTATTAATATGTATTGACGAGTGTTTACAGTTGACAAGCCACTCCCTCCATTCAGTCCTCCCCCCCCTCTGCTCCACCTTACCTGGCCCACCCCCTCCATTCAGTCCTCCCCCCCCCCCTCTGCTCCACCTTACCTGGCCCACTCCCTCCATTCATACCTCCACTGCTCCACCTTACCTGGCCCACTCCCTCCATTCATACCTCCACTGCTCCACCTTACCTGGCCCACTCCCTCCATTCAGTCCTCCCTCCCCCCCCCCTCTGCTCCACCTTACCTGGCCCACTCCCTCCATTCATACCTCCACTGCTCCACCTTACCTGGCCCACTCCCTCCATTCATACCTCCACTGCTCCACCTTACCTGGCCCACTCCCTCCATTCATACCTCCACTGCTCCACCTTACCTGGCCCACCCCCTCCATTCAGTCCTCCCCCCCCCCCCTCTGCTCCACCTTACCTGGCCCACTCCCTCCATTCATACCTCCACTGCTCCACCTTACCTGGCCCACTCCCTCCATTCAGTCCTCCCTCCCCCCCCTCTGCTCCACCTTACCTGGCCCACTCCCTCCATTCATACCTCCACTGCTCCACCTTACCTGGCCCACTCCCTCCATTCAGTCCTCCCTCCCCCCCCCCCCTCTGCTCCACCTTACCTGGCCCACCCCCTCCATTCAGTCCTCCCCCCCCCCTCTGCTCCACCTTACCTGGCCCACTCCCTCCATTCATACCTCCACTGCTCCACCTTACCTGGCCCACTCCCTCCATTCAGTCCTCCCTCCCCCCCCCCTCTGCTCCACCTTACCTGGCCCACTCCCTCCATTCATACCTCCACTGCTCCACCTTACCTGGCCCACTCCCTCCATTCAGTCCTCCCTCCCCCCCCCTCTGCTCCACCTTACCTGGCCCACTCCCTCCATTCATACCTCCACTGCTCCACCTTACCTGGCCCACTCCCTCCATTCATACCTCCACTGCTCCACCTTACCTGGCCCACTCCCTCCATTCAGTCCTCCCTCCCCCCCCCCTCTGCTCCATCTTACCTGGCCCACTCCCTCCATTCATACCTCCACTGCTCCACCTTACCTGGCCCACTCCCTCCATTCAGTCCTCCCTCCCCCCCCCCCCCCTCTGCTCCACCTTACCTGGCCCACTCCCTCCATTCATACCTCCACTGCTCCACCTTACCTGGCCCACTCCCTCCATTCAGTCCTCCCCCCCCCTCTGCTCCACCTTACCTGGCCCACTCCCTCCATTCATACCTCCACTGCTCCACCTTACCTGGCCCACTCCCTCCATTCATACCTCCACTGCTCCACCTTACCTGGCCCACCCCCTCCATTCAGTCCTCCCTCCCCCCCCCCCCCTCTGCTCCACCTTACCTGGCCCACTCCCTCCATTCATACCTCCACTGCTCCACCTTACCTGGCCCACTCCCTCCATTCAGTCCTCCCTCCCCCCCCCTCTGCTCCACCTTACCTGGCCCACTCCCTCCATTCATACCTCCACTGCTCCACCTTACCTGGCCCACTCCCTCCATTCAGTCCTCCCTCCCCCCCCTCTGCTCCACCTTACCTGGCCCACTCCCTCCATTCATACCTCCACTGCTCCACCTTACCTGGCCCACCCCCTCCATTCAAAGTCCTCCCCCCTCCCCTCTGCTCCACCTTACCTGGCCCACTCCCTCCATTCATACCTCCACTGCTCCACCTTACCTGGCCCACTCCCTCCATTCATACCTCCACTGCTCCACCTTACCTGGCCCACTCCCTCCATTCATACCTCCACTGCTCCACCTTACCTGGCCCACTCCCTCCATTCATACCTCCACTGCTCCACCTTACCTGGCCCACTCCCTCCATTCAAAGTCCTCCCCTCTCTGGGCCAGCACGTCCATCTCAACGAACAGCTGTTTTGTTTTGTGCTTGGGGTCCCTCACTTTGTTGATCAGGGTCTGCACTCTGTCTGCGGGGTCGTACTCCACGTCACCAAAAGCAAAATAACTGTCACCTGGACAAAGAGAACGTAAAATTTACTTGGTTGTCTCCCTTATACTGCTAGAAGATGCGCTAGGGGATGCTACTCCAATAATTTGAATGTTTACTTTTCTTTTTCCGTGAAATAATATAAAATAATAAAAGTTTGTTCGATATTAATCTCATATATTTTACCTTTACTGTTTATTGTTAAAAGTGTATGAAATGTGTTTGTGAATATATCATATATTATTTTCTCAAGGAAATTTTGCTTGTAACCCATCGTACAAATACCCTTCCATTTTCACAGTCTAGCAGCTTTAAATAGGAAGTCTAATCCTTTTAAACAATAATGCGACACTTGTAAGGACCAACTGTTCATGAAATTATTGCTTCTTTGAAATAAAAATTAAAAATTTGGGTATTTTTTACACGACGTCATGCATCATCTAATATTTAATACGAGCTGACCCGCTGCGTATCATACGCCGCTATTTGGTTGTTTTTTTTTCTACTTTTCAGTAATTCATAATTTGTGAATTCGACAGTACCAATGCTGCCACTGAAAATATTTGCTTAAAAACACCAACCCCCCTCCTCCTCACGTGAAAGCAGCCTCCTCTTGGTTACCTCCTCTAAGTTTAAAATCGTTTCAAACTAAATTATCTGCCCCTAATAGCCGTCACCAAACCCGTCTCTATGATTGTAAAATGTAAACAGCGTGAGCACAGCTCACCAGATCATGTGGGGGTGGGGTGGGGGTGGTAGTGATAGTGATAGAGATAGAAAGAGAGGGGACTGCAAGGAGGCGCTTGCAGCTTGTTTTCTAACTGATCCCAGAAGAGAATTATATATATAGATTCTTCCTTTATCCCAAATTTATCTCAGCTCTAAAATATCAATATATATAGATATATATCAAGACCCCCATCAACCCACCAAACCGAAAAAATAAGATTCCCCTTTGTTGTACGTATTTTCTTCTCTCCACAGAACATTAAATTACCATTTAATTACACTTTTGCATTTTCAGGTTTAAAACATTAAGTTGAAAATTTATATTATGTATAAAATTTTTTTTTTTTAATTGCTTCTTTTAAATGCATATGAGCCAGGGGTCTGCAACCTACGGCTCGCGAGCCGCATGCGACTCCCTTGATGTTCAATATGTGAATCTCCTGTTCCATAATGATTATATTATTCTAATATAAAAACTCAAAAAATATTATACTGTAAAAACAAAAACAACTTTGAACAAAATAAATAACGAGAATAGACCCACAACTGTGCTGTGGCCAGCCCAGTGGCAATAGTTCCATGCTATCCACTACCGAAATGCACATAAAAATGTTAGTGGCTCTTTAAAAAGTGGGAAATTTTTTGGATTATAACTTTTTGCTTTTCCGTCTCAAAGGGTTGCCAACCCCTGATAATAGCAAAAAGTGTACGTATCATTACGTATCATCAGAATTAAATTAAAAAGGATCCTGTTAAATAGAAGCGACTTAGCAACCAAATCCTCTTGGCATGGAGATCTTGTTACAATGAAAAATAGAAGAAATGAATAAAGAAACAAAGAGACGAATAAGATTTTGATCAAAACAAATGGTATGATAAGAAGAGGTTATAAGACGAACGTTGTCCTATCCGCCTTGAATGAATGAAACAGCTTTTTAAAAAACATAAAAGTTGAATTGGCTGAATCAAAGAAAACTTTTAGAAGTAAAAAAAGTGGTGATTTTGTTTTTAAAGTTTGTTTTCTTAACTTCAAACACATTAGAGGCGTGTTTTATTGCCAGGGTTGAATCCATAGAGCAGCTTATTTGTTATTTTCATTAACAGACGTTTGAGAACAAATGTTCCCTTAAGCTTGAAGGACAGCTTGTGAACATCATTATTGTTTTCATTTTTTTAGAATTTTTTTTAATTAAAACATTCGATTTTAAATTAATATAAATTTAATATGTCGCATAATGCGACATTTGTTTATACAATCCCGTGTAATAACCTGCTTCACTCCTATCTTTCATACCATCTTGTACAACATGTTCACACGTATCAACACACCATCAGTTCCATCTTTCCTACCATCTAGTTCATTTACAACATGTTCAAAAGTATCAACCTACCATCAGTTCCATCCTTGCTACCATCAACACACGGTCGGTCTCTCTTGAGTGGTGAGCGGACATTCAGATACAAGGAAGAGGAATTTTTCCGGATGAACTGTGTCGGTACTTCAAGGGTCACTGTAAAGGAGAGGAGACTCCATGCATTCAAGTGTACTAGTTCCCTGAACCTTGAACTAACTATACAATAGTTCCCTGACCCGTGAACTAACTATACAATAGTTCCCTGACCCGTGAACTAACTATACAATAGTTACCTGACCCGTGAACTAACTATACAATAGTTCCCTGACATGTGAACTAACTATACAATAGTTCCCTGACCCGTGAACTAACTATACAATAGTTCTATAGTTTCCTGACCCGTGAACTAACTATACAATAGTTCCCTGACTCGTGAACTAACTATAATAGTTCAAGGACCTGTAAACTACCAACCATGTTGACTAAGATGACGGCTAGTTACAATTAGACTAAAACAAACTAAAAGCTTACATGTAGGTGAGGTCCCATTAGCTGGCGGGGCCCCGTGTTTGTCGGGGCCCCCGCTAGACTCGTCATTACTGGACATCGTTTTGCGAGACAGTTAGGCCTTGCACTGTGGAAGATAAAGTCATGACTTAGACTAAAAGATAATCATGACTTAGACTCTATAAGATAAAGTCATGATTTAGACTAAAAGATAATCATGACTTAGACTAAAAGATAATCATGACTTAGACTCTAGAAGATAAAGTCATGACTTAGACTGAAAGATAATCATGACTTAGACTCTAGAAGATAAAGTCATGACTTAGACACTAGAAGATGAAGTCATGACATTATGGCATACAAAATCAGTCATAGATTTGGCAGAAGTCAAACCAATGTAACTTAATTCCAAAACTACCAGAAACAAAATGTTTAGTTTAAATTACTAGCACACCGTGGAATGACAAATCTACTACCAAAGAAAGATGACGGTTTTATTATAAGTGTATGACAAAATATTTTCATATGCGGAATTTTCTTTTGAAATCAATATTGGAGTGTTTGTGTACAGACAGTCAGCAGTCTGCAACCCATATGTGGCATACACATAAATACCACATATAAACATATTGATAAACAATTGGTTTAACATCACCATTAAACGTTTTTCGAGGAATCTCCTACAGGCGAAATGGTCTTAAAATATGCAGCGTTGCGGGAATGTGATATCAAATTACCAAATTTTGAGGGTTTTTTAGGAATAGGAAAAAAAAGCCAAGTACAACTTTCGGTTACCGGAAATCGTACAAAAATATATAGAATAGGATGGTATATTAATAAATGAAATGGTGTCTACCTAACATATGTCAAACACACAGACAGACGGACAGACGGACAGGGTTGTGTAAAAAGTCGAGATGTGTCAAATCTTTATTTTAGATGTATATTTTTTTCTGTGTGTTTTTTTCACGAATACTATACTCCGTATACGAGAAAGTAAAATTCATTGTTAAAAAATCACCACTGAAATTTCGTTTATAATTAGTATAGATGATGACACTTTAAAAATAAGGGATTATTAAATTAAAATTATGCGAAACTTCTTGATAAAAATGTATTAGACCCATGTAGAAAAAAAGAGCATCAATGGTCTTATTAAAATCCTACGAAAAATTAGTAATTTGTTTTTACAGCAAATCACCACTGAATATTAATCTGAAAAAATCGCCTGTAAATAATTCGCGTACCAAATCGTCATTGAAACACTAGACTAGCAACTACATCAAATCACATATTATGTGTACACTTCCCCCACCCCATGATGTGAGTTACGTAATGTCACGTGGTTTAAGTACAGCCTCAGATACAGAGAAAGAAGATAATGCCCGCCTTTAGACATAAGCCTGTTTTAATGCTGTAATTAGGGTTTGGTTTCATTAGGGTTTGGTTTCATTAGGGTTTGGTTTCATTAGGGTTTGGTTTCATTAGGGTTTGGTTTCATTAGGGTTTGGTTTCATTAGGGTTTGGTTTCATTAGAGGCCACATTCTGACCTGTATATCGCGCGACTGTATACACCAGCTAGTAATTTAATTATCTTGATACAGGTAATTTTAGGGATTTTTAATTTGTACAGGTAATCTTAGTTTTTGCTTTTAATTTGTACAGGTAATCCTAGGGTTTTTACGGTCAACTGAGACTTTATCCGAAACTTATGGGATTTCTTCGGGTACTGAGTTTTTGTTCACATTAGCACAGAATTACTTGCATGTTAGATCTACAGTATATTTTCTCGTGAAAGCGTTTATTTAAACGTTTACCAAAACAAGTATGTAAACTTATTTCCGTACTCTAGTTAGAATTAATCACAATTTTGAAAAAAAAAAATTTTAAGTGATAACTCTAATTTGCACTATACAAATTAATTTACGTGAAAACCCGCTACGTATTTTTTTTTATAAATTGCATACTAATCCATTAATTATCACTACCATTAATCTTCTAAGTATTATACAAACTAATCCACAAAATAGCTTATTGTTTAAAGTCATATTAATCCATCTGTATGCACGAAAACTCGCAATGGTTATATCCATTGAATGTCAAACGATCAATATAACTAATTTTCTACAAGATAACTACACTCGTAAGTACCTAAACTATAAACCACACGTACAAACCAATCAAGAAAAAACGTCATCTACAAACCCTAATCTAATCCAAGAAATCTTACGTCAGGTCGTGATTCGCTTGACTGTCTGAATGTTAACGGCAGATCTGTGGGGGGGTTATAACATGTAAGCTGCTGACCCTCTTACACAATCTGGTTATTTTGTTACGCAACTTTTTTTTTTAAACACTGGCTTTTTTTTAGAAGAGTTGGGTTTTTTGTGGGGGAAAAGAAGACGGGAGGTTTGAGGGAGGGGGGGGGGGGGGGGGGACATGGTCGTATTTCGGTTTCACATTTCGTTGAAACGGGACGGTTGAAAGAACAATGACGTTTGTGTGTGGTCAAACGTTTTTGTGGGGGTCGTGTTCACAGGTTGTTTGGTACAAAACCGAGTCTCGTCTATAGTAGTAAGGTCAGCTCGCGCGTGTCCATTGTCACTGACATGCACACTGTCACATTGTCAGTGTCACAACTGTCATTTCGGGATCCTGCTACATAGTTTACATCTGTCTTTCTCTTGTGGTGGTTTAATCGCATAAAGACACGGACTACATTAGAACAGACCTGTAGCACATCTTCTAGAGCTCTATTCTTAGAGGTGAGTTCAATTTACTTTGGTCAACACGCCTGAGAAATGACTCACTATAAAAGTCTTAAGGATCTTACAACATAGGCTGCTTGACGCTAATCACAATATGGACAATACTATTGGTGCTGAAAGGTGCTAGTTTATCTCTTGTAAGCTGCTAGTTTATCTATTGTAAGCTGCTAGTTTATCTATTGTAAGCTGCTGATTTATCTATTTTAAGCTGCTGATTTATCTATTGTAAGCTGCTAATTTATCTATTGTAAGCTGCTAGTTTATCTATTGTAAGCTGCTAATGTATCTATTGCAAGCTGCTAATTTTCTATTGGACGTTGCTAATTTATCTATTGTTAGCTGCTAGTCTATCTATTGTAAGCTGCTAGTTTATCTATTGTAAGCTGCTAGTTTATCTATTGGATGTTGCTAATTTATCTATTGTTAGCTGTTAGTTTATCTATTGGACGTTGCTAATTTATCTATTGTTAGCTGCTAATTTATCTATTGGACGTTGCTAATTTATCTATTGTTAGCTGCTAATTTATCTATTGTTAGCTGCTAATGTATCTATTGTAAGCTGCTAATTTATCTATTGGACGTTGCTAATTTATCTATTGTAAGCTGCTAGTTTATCTATTGGACGTTGCTAATTTATCTATTGTTAGCTGCTAATTTATCTATTGTTAGCTGCTAATTTATCTATTGGACGTTGCTAATTTATCTATTGTAAGCTGCTAGTTTATCTATTGGACGTTGCTAATTTATCTATTGTTAGCTGCTAATTTATCTATTGGACATTGCTAATTTATCTATTGTTAGCTGCTAATTTATCTATTGGACGTTGCTAATTTATCTATTGTTATCTGCTAGTCTATCTATTGTAAGCTGCTAATTTATCTATTGTTAGCTGCTAGTCTATCTATTGTAAGCTGCTAATTTATCTATTGGACGTTGCTAATTTATCTATTGTAAGCTGCTAATTTATCTATTGGACGTTGCTAATTTATCTATTGTTAGCTGCTAATTTATCTATTGGACGTTGCTAATTTATCTATTGTAAGCTGCTAGTTTATCTATTGGACGTTGCTAATTTATCTATTGTTATCTGCTAGTCTATCTATTGTAAGCTGCTAATTTATCTATTGTTAGCTGCTAATTTATCTATTGGACGTTGCTAATTTATCTATTGTAAGCTGCTAGTTTATCTATTGGACGTTGCTAATTTATCTATTGTTATCTGCTAGTCTATCTATTGTAAGCTGCTAATTTATCTATTGTTAGCTGCTAATTTATCTATTGTAAGCTGCTAATTTATCTATTGGACGTTGCTAATTTATCTATTGTAAGCTGCTAATTTATCTATTGGACGTTGCTAATTTATCTATTGTAAGCTGCTAATTTATCTATTGGACGTTGCTAATTTATCTATTGGACGTTGCTAATTTATCTATTGTTAGCTGCTAATTTATCGCTTTTAAGCACGAAGCGAACTTTAGTCTTTATTTACTTCGTTCCGGGAAATTAAATCCCAGTTCACATTTTTAAAAGATAAGGCCCGGTGTACACCCGTACACATGCACGTATCACCTTAGTGTACACAAACTCAAAACCACGGTGTTCACACAGCTATGTCACCATCTTTTGTATCACACATATTGTGTCACCATTTGACTTTTATGTGCGCCCATGACTAACAAGAAGGAAATAATAACTTAAAACGCGAATCAGACACCAAATACAAATTTAAGCTAATCAGACACCAAATACAACTTTTAAGCTAATCAGACACCAAATACAAATTTTAAGCTAATCAGACACCAAATACAAACTTTAAACGAATCAGACACCAAATATAAATTTTAAGCTAATCAGACACCAAATATAAATTTTACGAATCAGACACCAAATACAAATTGTAATCTAATCAGACACCAAATACATATTTTAAGCTAATCAGACACAATATACAATTTTAAGCTAATCAGACACCAAATACACATTTTTAAGCTAATCAGACACCAAATACAAATTTTAAACGAATCAGCAGCCTTAAACAATCACGCGCTAAGACTGAAACATGTCTAGCTATTTCCCCTCCCCTTGCCCCTCCCCACAACCAACAAACAAACAAGATCCACATCAGCTGTGGCTTGTGTAACTAAAACTAAAAAGTTCGGTCAGTATTCCTAGTTTAACATTGCCAGTACAGTACTGTTTAACTCAATAAAATTATGTGGACCTTTGTTTAAATAAAAATAAAACAATAAAAACGTTTCGATTTGAAAAAAAATGTACGTGATTAATGCCGCATTTGGTCAGTTGTTTTTTTAGATTTTTGAAATGGTTACCCACTGAAGCCAGTCTATGGTCACGCTAATATTTCCATATATTTCATTTAAACAAAACGCCTGATCCACGATATTGCACTTAAAAATAGTTCATTAACAAAATAGCAACTCAAAACCCAATTTTTTTTCCTTTATCGATGTTTCTGGCATCAAAAAATTAAAAAGAAATGTATCAGATTTTTAAACAGATCTCACGCTCCAGGACCACGCATCACTTTTGTCAGGAAACTTTTGAAAAAGGCACAATCACTTTGTTTACTTACTATCGTAGTTTTTTTTTTTTTTAATTTTAAAAATAACACTACTGCTCTGAATAATAAAATCCATAAATCGTGATCAAAAGTTTCAAGAAGCAATAGAGTTAGTTGGATTTAACCCACATCCCCAGTAGGGCGTTGAATAGCCAGCGAGGCATCCTAACAACCATTTCAATGGTGACAAAATACTACTTTTAAAATTTCCCTTTAAATATTTTTTCCGTACTTTGTTTTGTACGAAGCCGATATATGTAACATCATGTCTGACCCGAGCACAAATAGGTTGATATATTTAAAAGTTCCAAACTTCTGTTCATGGTGATAAAAATATCAATTCAAAATTACTTTAACGATTTTTTTCATAATGATGCTTATGAAATGAACACATGAAATGTATAAAAACCTGAATGTGTCAAAAACGAAATAAAAGAATTGAAGCTTACGTTGTTCCAGTGGTTAACTGTTTGAACGAAATTAAACACAAAATCTTTTTCAAAGCTAGTGTTTAAATGACGTCATATCAGGCTCGAGAATTGCAGACGATTAATTTTCTCTTTCCAGCAGACGTGAATGTCTGTCGTCTGACATACTCTCGGCAGAACTGAACTGGGCTGGGCTGGGCGCCCTCTACAACTGCGTCGGTAGGGACCGGACTGTGAAATCAGAGAAATTTACCACACATGTAAAGTTATTAATTATCATATCAGACGGGAGAGGAACCTGTTTCAGCTAGACTGCTTAGGTCCGGTTCTTGTCATGGGGGCGGTTCTCAAACGGAGCAGTTTGATCTCATTAACAGTGGTCAAACTTGATGACAACAATCTTCCTTTTTACATGAATATATTTCCTATTTTACAGAAACGTGTACAGTTTTACAGATTATGTACCATTGTACAGGACTTGTACCATTGTATTAGACAACAACCGTTGTTACAGTGCTCAGATTCTTCACGTGTTTGTTTTCATACCTGGATGTGTCAGTATAGCTGATGTCGAAAAAAGTGTTTCGTGAATATAAGTACGTTTTGCGTGATCGTTTGTCACGTTGAAGGAAACGTGATGGTCACGGTAACTCACGGCCATGTCACGGTTAGACTGACATGGTCTTGGTAAACCAGACGACGGTACGGGTTGTCAGCTGACTGCCTGGGGTTCGAACCTGCTCTACGGTAGTGAGGGTACCTTGTCCCGCTGGCGCTAGGACAAGTAGGTACCACTTGTTGGTCGTCAAACACAGTGATGGTGGTATGATGGTGGTGGTGTCATGGTGGTGTCATGGTGGTGTGGTGGTGTCATGGTGGAGTGGTGGTGGTGTGATGCTGTGTTTGATGGTGGTGTGATGGTGTGTGTGTGATAGTGGTGTGATGGTGGTGGTATCATGGGGGTGTCATGGTGGTGTCATGGTGGTGTCATGGTGGTGTGATAGTGATGCGATGGTGGTGTGATGGTGGTGGTGTCATGGTGGTGTGGTGGTGGTGTCATGGTGGTATCATTGTGGTGGTGTGATGGTGGTGTGATGGTGGTGGTTTCATGGTGGTGCCATGGTGGTGTCATGGTGGTGTCATGGTGGTGTCATGGTGGTGTCATGGTGCTGGTGTGATGGTGGTGTGATGAAGGTGTCATGGTGGTGTCATGGTGGTGTGGTGGTGTCATGGTGGAGTGGTGGGGGTGTGATTCTGTGTTTGATGGTGGTGTGTGTGTGATAGTGGTGTGATGGTGGTGGTATCATGGTGGTGGTGTCATGGTGGTGTCATGGTGGTGTCATGGTGGTGTCATGGTGGTGTCAAGGTGCTGGTGTCATGGTGGTGTGATGAAGGTGTCATGGTGGTGTCATGGTGGTGTCATGGTGGTGGTGTGATTGTTCCTGATTAACACAATTTCTGACAAAGAAAATGTGACAATTATGATGGGACGGAGTGGTCTAGCGGTAAAGAGCTGGACTGCTAACCCGTTAGTCTTGAGTTCGAACACGGGTTCAAGTCAGTAGACCGTCCCTGAGTCCATCCAACTCTGATGGGTACCTAACTCACGTTAGGGAAAGTAAAGGCGGCTGGGCATAGTGCTGACCACACTATCTCTTCAAATGCCGAGGTCACAGAAACAAGTGAACTCTACTTCACTTGCCCCATAGATCGTCAGGTTTGAAAGGGAAACTTTACTTTACTTATCTTATGATAGTGAAATGCTGACTTACTTATCTTCAGATAGAGAAAAGCTGACTTGCTTATCTTCTGATAGAAACGGTTAGTTACTAATCTTCTGATAGCGAAATTCTGACTTATTTATTTTCTGAAAATTAAAGGCTGACTTACTTATCTTGACATTGCCTCTACATGACAGCACTGTGGCTACAACCACTGAACTTAAAAATTCTGACAACCTACATGTGTAATTGCTAGCTAAAGATTACAATTAAATCTAATCATAGTTATGACGTCGGAAGAGCGATGTGTTCGCTGGGTATGAAGATAAGGGCTATGGGTGGGGAGGGGGAGAGTTAGGAGGCTCAGAAACATGCGGATCAGCCAAGGGAGGTAGATATATTTGAGGGGCCCATCCTTCAGCTAGAGATGGCCTCTGTGAGCTAAAGTAGCCCTATCGATGAGCTAAAAGTGGCCCAAGTGGTGAGCTAGAGGTGGCCCCAATAGTGAGTCAAAAGATTGTTTTATTCAATTAAAACCACTGTTGTTGGACCTTTACTGGCATAGGGTAACAAAATGGTGGTGGTGGAGGGGGGTGACATGTGAGGGTGGGGTAGAGGGGTAGAGTCTTGTTATTTGAAACATCGTGACGTCATCAATAGATCTGCATCCACCTGAAGAGACCAAACACAACAGGTGAGCCTCACATTGTCTGCTGGTGGTACTCACTCCGTCGTGGACGTGACTGACACAGCCGCCATGTTGAATGAGCAGCATAGAAGAATGAGTCACGACAACGTAGCTATATGTCATGCACTGAAAGATAAACTGAAAACGTGAAGTTCAAGACAGTTCAAAACATTGAACCATCGTTTCGAATCTCCTAACCAACTGACTAACGTGATGGCTACCATCATGGCAGTGTTGACAAAAAAATTTGAACCATCGTTAGGAATCTTTTAACCGACTGACCCGTAGCATTCTAATAACAACTTTTTTTTTGTTTATTTGGGATATTTATACGCACATTTATGCAAAAGGTCGCGACCTTCACCTACAAAACCTACGCTGTAGTTAATAGAGTTGTGTTTAAGACTTTGTGTACTAAAACTTTCCTGTGTAAACAATGTACATTATGCAACATTTCATTGAACATTTGTTGCGAAAATCAACGTATACTCGCAAGGGGAGATCACAGATCATTACTGGCAACATGAATGAGATCGCACTAGGCTATAGTAACATGAGGGCTGATAAGTTTTATTCTATGTTGCCAACTAAGCAAGGTGTGCGAGATAAGTTTTTAAAAAATTCACACAAACAAAACAAATGGAACAAATAAAACTTTACTGAGGTAGTGTAGAAAGATACAAAACTTCTGTGGAGCGTAGAGGCTTACATTCATGTAGTGCCCTACATGTTAAGTAGTAAGTTATGTGGTGTTAAAGCTTAATTAGTATAGCGTAATTATCTTCATAACCTTCTGAACTTTTTGTCTAATTTAAAGTCAGCCTGTCTAATTGGTTTAATGAAGCGTCATAATTGTCTAGATCACGTGGCTAGGTTCATTCACCTTCCGCTTACACCACTACATACATCTATATATATACAGTGAGGTGGGTCACATCTATATATATATATATATATATATATATATATATATATATATATATATATATATATATATATATATATATATATATACATACAGAGAGATGGGTCACGGCTAGATATATACAGAGAGGGGTGGGTCACAGCTAGATATATACAGAGGTGGGTCATAGCTAGATATATACAGAGGTGGGTCACAGCTAGATATATATAGAGAGGTGGGTCACAGCTAGATATATACAGAGAGGTGGGTCACAGCTAAATATATTCACCAAGTGTCTGCTTTATCTTATGCTGACATTTGTCTTCTGTGAGACTATTGTCTTGATAAGAACCAGATGGGCAGACATTTGTCGTGGCTGTCGATTAAAGCATATGTTCATCTCCAGTATCTATTGTCGGAAATTTGTTTTTGGCTTCATTCGACAGACTTTTGTCTTGGGCTTCACCTGACAGACTTTTGTCTTGCTGAAAATATGATTGGTCACATACAACTTTCTTTAGAATGGACAAATGAGGTCAGAGGTCAACACATTACTGTTGACCCAGATAATTAGACAATGATCTTTCATGTGTTGACGGTAAATTAAACACGAGGGAAAGTTAATTAGTTCAATAGAAAGAAAGTTGTATATTTTTAAACAGAACGAAAAGTAAAAATGAAAACAATTACACTGAAAGAGTATCTCTAGGACTAGGACAAGAGCTAGGACTAGGACCAAATGCTACATATTAGTGCCTCAAAACCTGTAAGTACATTCACCTATCCCTAAGTAAATTACCAAAATGGTGACCTATCCTTACAGTAAGTGACAACGTTATCGACCAAGTACTAAAGCTAAACAGCTCAGCTTTGAGACCATCACCAGTAGACCGCCAAACAACTAAAGAACGGAGCTAACGTTTAAAAACAAACAGTCGAGTGAAATGTTTACAATCTTTTGTTCCAACTGACGGAACAATGTTCAACTTTTTAACTATTTAGATCTTTAAATGTGGCACAACACAAAAATTATTGGCAACTACTCTACGTGAAATGTAAAACTAATATGTTCCGTCACAGTGGCCTTAATTTCTCTGTTTTGATTTAATTAGAATTGTTTTTCTAATTTAATAAATTCTCTTTAATTCTGCGCCCCTCCACGTACGTAAGTCACCTTCGCGCTGATATCATATTATGTATGCACAGAATTTATGATGGGAATATCAAGGGGCTCTACCCGTGACTAAATATGCCTCAGGGGAAATAACTCCGCTTTGATGTAACAGCAGTGCATGTCCATAACGGTTAGAGAAACAAAAGATGGGTTCGTGGAGCGTGCTAGGAATCTAGCAGACGACAGTCACACAAAGGCTGATTGTGTCAGTCAGCGACCAAAGTCGAATGATACTTTTGATGGACCGAACCTAATTGAACCGATCAGAGAATTCGAAAAGTTTCAAAGTCGATGGAAGGTCGTCAGTGACATTACCTCACCTACAAGGAAGAGTTCTTTGGCTTCCTACGTGCTCAGTAACTAGGTAACTAGAACTAATTCATCGGGGGCAGATGTGGTGATGTAACAAAGGGCTAATTCACCAGGTGTGGTGATGTAACAAAGAGCTAATTCACCAGGTGTGGTGATGTAGCAAAGGGCTAATTCATCAAGTGTGGTAATGTAACAAAGGGCTAATTCATCAGATGTGGTGATGTAACAAAGAGCTAATTCATCAGACCCTGATTTGTTGAATAATCAAAGAGCTAATTAATAGATCAGATTTGATAAAGTAACAAATTTCCCTCTCTTAATTTATAGCTGGTAATTTGTGTCTAGAACTTAGTGAGCTTTTTCTTTCAGATGAGGGGAGGGCGGTTTTTAAAAAAATACGTGTAACATGATATTTCTTCTATCTGACATCTCTGCCGTTTAAACATGTAGGTGGCATGATATATTTCAAGTTTTCGCTTTGGTTTTAAAGCTATATTCGCAAACATTTAGATGTGTAGATGTGTGGTGGTGGCTATTGTATCGACCTTGAACCTAGGGGTCACACATGTCTCGTGCTGGACAAAGGTCATTGTCGAAATAAAGAAGATTGATAGCAGTGTGGCTTTTTGAAGAGGGTAAAAATAAACTGATTGATTTTAAACTATCTCAGTAGATATAGACACTTTATTGCACCACGTTTAAACTTGTCCCCTTTAGATAGAGCTGAGACATGAACCTACAACCACAAGTTTAACTGTAAGATCAAGTGGCAATGGACCAGGACTCAAGTATTCTATGTGATCCGAACTTAGAACAAATCCCACCTTGTGAAATGTACGTAACCTACCTTGTTATATATGTGAACCTACCTTACAACAAATCCAATCTTGAAATGATGCATGAAGTAAATTAACCCAAAAACAAAACCAGCTGTTGTTCCCTGTGTTACATCCAGTATATTTTGGCCCACAATTTTAAACAATTTTTCAAGTCGTCCACATGTCGAAAGTTGTCAAGTTCTCTGGGAAGGCCTGCATCCAGCAAACAATGGACTGTGAGGGTCGGGGAACGTGAGGGGGGGGGGGGGGGGTCGGTGCTGTTGTTGGAAGGAATTAGTGTGCACCATGAAAAATGACAAGTTTAGGTAAAACTTGGCGCCATGATAGGGTCAAGTCAGTTGTCCAGTCAACAAACACTGGTCAATATTGGCCCAAGTCGTCTGCTGGTCGTGTCTGGGATCCAATCAACAAGATTTGCGAGCCGCGCAAATTCCTGGTCACAACAAGGGGACGTAAACATTGTGTGCTTCAGTTGGCCAGATACATTCAATGCTCCACTGTTTTACCAGACTCAAAGCTCCGGGAAACAATTATTTTACTTATAACACAAAACAGACATTTTATTTGTTTTTGCTTTCTATAACAAATATCTTTCATCCAAATAAGGTTTGTTCCATCCACATGGGATTTTACAAATAAAATAATGATATTAATAGCGAGATAACTAAGTTAGGCTTCGAATGATTAACATGTGATGTAATTTTAACGAATCTTCCTGCGTGGCCAGATAAATTGTTCAGAACAAATCTAAAACATAAAATATAGAAAGATGTTTGTACATTGAAATAAAGGGGAGTTAATACTAGAAAAAAAAATTACTAAACAGATAGAATAAAGGGGGGGTGGGTGGCCTGAACTGTACAAGAATTGGGGTTGAAAAAACTAGAAACAAACACTTGAAATATTATTGGTGGATAAATACAGTAACAAAAATACGTTGATAAACGGGAGATAAATAGATGATGAGAAATACAATAAACTAGACGATACAACAACTAAGCAAATACTAAACATTTCTCGGCCAAACCAAACGGTCGCTGTCAGTAGAGACGTGCACTTCATCATGCTGAACTTCATTTTAATTATTATTTATTCGTCTGAGTCAAATGAGACCTGTACTAATAGATCTTACCTTATATCTTTCTTTCAATTTCACGAGTGAAAACAAAAATAAATCCGATTGGCCGCCACTAGAATGTAAATAAACGAGTTGCTTCCCTTAGTCGTCTGCTGCTCGACGCTGGGTCCGTATTTTTTCTAGGTCTGTCATCTTTCTGCGATAAATAAAAATTTATCGCCAACTTGTCCCCTAATTTTCAATTGTTTCCTTAAAGTACTGTTTCGACTGGAATGTCGTGTAATCGAAAGTAAATAAAAGACCAGAGTTACGTTCCTTGTAATAAAAAGTAAACAAGAGCTCACCTAATTTCCTGTATGTTGTACTGATGTTAATACTGATGTTGATAGGATTTTTTTTCCTTCTGACTTGCGGGTTAACTAAGTGAGCAAGTGATACGATTTGTATTTTTTTTTTTGGTACTTAAGCATCAAAAGATTTTTTTCTCATGAATATGCAACCCATCCCTAACGCAACATTTGCAGCAGTTGTAAACTCGCCTAGGGGAAACGGGTCAAAAATATTTTAATTCGAATGGATGATGACCCCTGTGTACTTGTTATAACCCGCCTCACCAGCATGAGACCCCCCCCCCACACCCCACCCCCACACACACACACACTTTATAACTGGCGAACATTTAGGCTACATGGTCACATATCCAACAGATTTATCGTGTACGCTGAGAACCGATTCTAGGGCGAAAAAAGTCATGTTATTAACATTGTTAATCTCGGCTCGAAGTCAAGGTGACCCACAGTATGACGTCATCTGGGTACTAAACCACATGGGCCCCACAAATTCGGGATAAATCAGTAAGAATACGCTGACGATAACATTCGGTGCTCAAATTAACAAGACAAGTTTACGACCAGAAATGGGGACTTCATCCTGTCGGGCGGGCCAGATAAGAAATTGTTGTCAGGTCTGGTGTCACCTTTTGTAAGACGTAATGTCGCGAGACTTTTGTAAGAAGTACTTGCAATCTCGCGTGTTTGAGCGAGACTTTGTAAGACGTACTTGCAATCTCGCATGTTTGGGTGAGAATTTTGTAAGACGTACTTGTATTCTCGCGTGTATGGGCGAGACTTTTTAATTTTTTTAACAGCCTTCAGTCCCACTAGCAACCTTGGACATATTGAACCTAAATAGAAACCTGGGTATATTGAATTTAACTGGCAACTAGTTTATACAACATAATAAACAGCATCGTGCTAATTAAATATCTGTTTTTGCGAGACTGTCTTATAACTTATATGCATGTTATATCTCTAGGTCTGATTTCAGTTCTTCCATAAGCAGAGTTTCATAAGCATCTCTTCGAAGAGATGCCCCTCCCGCCCCCCCCCCCCCCCCCACCTCGAACGAAATGGAATTTATATAGAAAACATACTTTTAGCAGTATTCGAGCCCCCGGAAAATGTTGACCGCCCCCAGCCCCCCAAAAATATCAAGTGACCCCCAGGTAAAAAAAAGTCTGGAATAAACACTGACCATAAGCCTTGAAGACAACACAAACTTATGTTATTTCAAGAACAGCTGTCCCAACTAGTGAGAAGCACTTCTCACTTGTAATAAGGGTTTCTTTCAGGCATTTTTTGTGGGGGGGGGGGGGGGTATGGGGTACTTGAGACTTCCAGGGAGGGCAGACAATGGGTAAGGAATATATCTATCTATATATATATAAAGCAATGTATGTGTGTTTGTCCTTTATGCACTACTACACCTCTCATCACATCGCCGTGAAACTTTGGGAAGTTGTTGAGAATGTTCCTGGAAAGGTTTCTGCGAAAAAAATAATTTCAAATTCGCAAGGGTGGCGCCCCGGCAGGGCGCGATTTGTTTTTCTCTATATACGGTATATAAAAATTAAAGTCGATTTTTATTTGACACCATTCATCTGATCGCTATTAAACTTTGGTGAGTTCATAAGAACACTTTAAGGAAAGGTTCTGCAAAAAAATCATGTTTAATTTCACAAGGGCGGCGCCACGGGAGGGTGCGATTTTTCTCTATATACCGTATATAAAAGTAATTAAAGTGCATTGCCGTGACACGGCTGACACGATCGCCATGAAACATTGGGAAGATGTAGAGAATATTCCTGGTGAGGTTTCTGCGCTAAAAACATTTTCAAATTCGCAGGGGTGGCGCCCCGGTATGGCGCGATTTGTTTTTTCTCTATATACGATATATAAAAATAAAAGTCGATTTTGGTTTGACAGCGTTCACCCGATAGTCATGAGACTTTAGGGAATTGATTAGAACACTCTAGGGAAGTGTTCTGTTAAAAAAATAATTCTTAATTTCGCAAGGGCGGCGCCACGGGAGGGTGCGATTTTCCTCTATATACGGTATATAAAAATAATAAAAGTGAATTGCAGTGACACCGTTCATCCGATAGGCATGGAACTTTTGGGAGTTCATTATAAAACAACTCTAGGGAAGGGTTCAGTAAAAAATCATTTTTAATTTCGCTATGGGGCGTTACAAACGATTATTAAATTGAATCAGGCGTGTCCTCTGGCGCACTGGTAGGGTGTGATTAGGCTGTAAATAAAAATGTCTGTTTCGGCCCCCATAGGATCACATGGGCCGCTGAGGGCCATGTAATATGTTTTGTTTTAATAATCAGAAAAATTAACCAAGGTTAGATTATTAACTGGGATGTTTCTTTTTGTCCGTAAAAAAATCCAAACAGTTGAGTCACTTTGCAAATGATGCAATTAGCATCTATTTTTAGATAATCCAAACAGAAATTGAGATCGAGCTTCTAAAATTGACCATTAGTAACGCTAATATATTGCATCAGTTACACTGATGTTTAAAACGCGTCAACTAATTTTTTTACGTGTTCAGTAACAAATCCTGTTCATTTGTGTCACTTTAGTGAATGTAGCAATCTGCATCATTGTTAACAGGATGCTATTTTAAGGAACCAGGGGTCGAACGCCGCGCCCATGCAGTAGTGTAATCGGGGGGGGGGGGGGGCTCCTGGGAGCGGGCCTCTACGTCTCTGACACATGGATGGTCACCGAAGTTTGTTCTACCATATTATTTCGGTGAGTGATTAATGTACTCTCAAGGTTTTCATGTGGTAGTGTAGGTAAGCCCGTGTCTCGATATTTATGATTCAAGCGCAGGCATTGTTTACATTTAAATAACTCAATTTTAGAAAAGAAGGTCACGCGTCTAAGAACATATGATTGGTAATATATTTCGTCAAACTTTCTTCTATCCCCGCGGCAACGCGCGGGGGCGGGTACGCTAGTTTTCTATATAAATTCAATATTTTCCTGTTTCCGCCCGGTGGTGGACGGTGGACGTGTTTCTGGTGGCGATTCCCCCTCCCCACGGAAAGAGGACTGAAAAACTGCTTTTCTGTTTTGATACATTTGGTCAACCATACTTTTCTGTTTTGATAACTTTGGTCAACCATACTTTTGTGTTTTGGTAACTTTGGTCAACCATACTTTTGTGTTTTGGTAACTTTGGTCAACCATACAATTGTGTTTTGGTAACTTTGGTCAAGCATACTTTTGTGACTTGACAGCTCAGCAAATTTAAACCGTTATTGTTTTGTACTTCAATAGCAACTTTGGTGCACCATACAATTTTTTTTGCCTGTTTTCATGTTTCTCCTTGAAATTTTGCTTTCATAGTTTACATGTCTACAAACCTGACAAGATGAAAACAAACGATAGATGATAAAGAAAATAATGATTTAATAAAGCATTCATGTATTTAAAGAAACATTGAGTTTTATATACAAAGATCTATTCCATCCGACAAATACATACAGTATATATACAGATCTATTGGTTTATCTAGGAGAAATTAGGTACAATATTTACATGACTACATAGTGGCATGCTGGGCTAGACTAGGATAAACAACAAGACTTCGCTAATCACAACATTGCTGGGTGGAGCACGATCAACCCAAGGTCTCACATGACCTAACTGTAAGGTCTCTAATGACCTTACTCTAACTGTAAGGTCCCCACTAACCTTAACTGATTGTATGTGCACATCTAAAGATATTCTTTGTATATAAAATAATAATTTAAAATACGTTTGTTTTTCGCAACTACATCATTGACATCCATACCTCACACGCATCATTACACATCTGTCATCCAACAACAGACAGTCAAACAACATACACGGATTAACTACAATAAATTAGCTTTGTCTTTAGACACATACCACATACATCTAGACACAGTACCAACTGTAGCCAGCTAGGAAGTAACAACAACACAGACTTTCTACAGAGCAGCTAATATTGGCTGCAGCAATCTACATAGAAATGTCAAACATAGATATCACAAAATTACTTATAGAATCAATGCAATTTATATTTGAGAACAAAGAAAAATAGTGGTGAAAATATCAGTGGTTTATAGAGGAATAATGAGAAGCTTTTGCTTCCTCAGTCAGATTCATAAGTGTGGAACACCCACAAGTACACATACACACTAACAGGTGTACACCTGTGTACATAAATATGTGCACATTAGTGTTTATATGTCTACACAAGTTTTTACACAAGTTTACACTTCCTCACATGTATACACACATGTACACATTCACACATGTACAGCTACACCCCCATATGTACACACACAAGTTCAAATATCTACACAAGTATACACACATGCACACATATACAGCCACCCACACAGATGTACACACATATATACACACAAGTTCACACATTCACACAAGTACACACACATGTAAGCATCCACACATGTACACATCCACACATGTACAGCCACACACATATGTATAGATGTACACACACAAGTTCACACTTCCACATGTACTTATCCACATATCCACAAAGAAACACAGCCACACAGATGTACAAAGACCATCTTAGCCTGTGGAGACTTAACATGGTGACATTGCTGTCAACACACCATATGTGACACCACTCATGGCATCACAGTTACACTGGTGACACTACAACACTGGTGATACCAAATCTAAATGGTGACACTTCAAACCACAGGTAATACCAAACTCAACTGGTGATATAATGACATACCTACACTACAGACTAAGCTTCCCACATATCTCCACAAGCAAAAAGCAACTGGCAGATCATGTATTATGTCAGCTTAAGGAAATCATTTTATGTTGAACAACCAAATCACACAGAGGACATTGGAGCAACCCATGGTGGTCAACAATAGAGCCAACATTAACCAACTGTATGTGTCAACCACATGAACCAACCACATGCACCAGCCACATGTACCAACCACATGAGCCAACCACATGTACCAACCACACACCAACATGACAGTACCAACCACACGTACCAACAACACTACCCAACCACATGTGCCAACCACATGAGCCAACCACATGTGCCAACCACATGAGCCAACCACATGTGCCAACCACATGAGCCAACCACATGTGCCAACCACATGAGCCAACTGCTGTCCTTCAGTGTGATATGACCAGGGGTCACCCCTTCCCTGAACTAGTGGCATAGATAATGGTCAAAAGATGATAACAACAACAAACAAGCACCCCATCACTCCTGTCTGTTCAGAAAACTGTCAGCCTTAGAATGGGCTCCAGTTCTGAGACTTAGAATGGGCTCCAGTTCTGAGCCTTAGAATGGGCTCCAGTTCTGAGCCTTAGAATGGGCTCCAGTTCTGAGCCTTAGAATGGGCTCCAGTTCTGGGGGCGTATAGAGACCCTGGACTTGAGGATGGTCATCTCGTCAATGTGCTGGTCAGGCAGCTGGGCTGTGGCTTCTTGAAGTCCGCCATTCAACAGGGGGTGGATGCACACACTGATAGCTGGGCGACTCTTCTTGTACCTGCGGAGATGTTTGATTGCGTTAGAGGTTTACTAATAAAAAGATTCAAGTGTTTCAAACTGTCACTAATTTGATCTGGTATCATGCCTACTACAGAATTTTTAAAAATCTAACTAAATAAAAAATCAAAGATAACGTGTCAGCGAAGAAACTTACTTGCTCATTAGGTAGGCTTGCAATCCTCGACAGACACTTAACGAGCGTCCAGTGTACAGTTGGAAGTTTATTAGACCTTCAACCTAATTACGGAAATTGTCTTCATTAATAGAGTTGGCTGTTGTGAAACATAATTAACTTTTAATTAACTAATTTTTTGTAACAAAAGTAAACGATATTTACAAGAGGAAACAATCTTTATGGACCATGCTTCTAAAATCCTTAACATTTTGTTGAATACGACAGAAATTATACGTGACCATTCAATCAGGTCATAATTAAGTATATAAATTAATGTATGTGCTTGTTAAATGTTCTGAAGTTTGACTTGAGATATTTAAATGAAGGAATAAGTCTGAGATCAAATAACTCAGTTGTCCCTGCCTTTAGAAAAAAAGCAAAAATATGGGGTCAACAAATTTTCTCAATCTATGCACTGTATTTCTAAGTTTAAAACATTTTAATGACTTTTTTATTAATAGTTATTAGGTAAATTTGACGTGTGACCTAGCGATAGAGAGCTAGCCCGCTAACTTAAAAAAAGTCACCATTTCCATTTTAAAAATAAAGTAGATATTGAATCAGCAGAAAGTATTGTTTTTTTCTGAAAACTTCCATTGGTAAAAAAAATATCGGCATACAATATTCCTCAAACAAAAAAAAAAGGTTTTTGTTTAAAAAATGTAACAGTTACAACTCTGAAGGAAAAGCCTGCTTCGCATAACTGTTAGGATGGCAAGTTTAAAAACAAAAATTACTTTTTCAAAAAAATCTTTGACTCCCTCAGTGTCCATAGTCCCATTTTTTGCTATGATACAGACTCTCTCTAGCGTGGAGCATTTGGCCATGGCTGTTAGCATTTGCTCATCAATTTTCATGTAGGGGTGCTCTAGTCTGGGAAAATATTTTCATGAAGTATAAAATACACCATACATTTTACATATGGTAATTAAAAGTTTATTCATTTGGTAAGAACTTGTTTAAAAACATACACAATGACTTATTTGATAACAAACACTGCACCTTTTCAAGTTACATGAAATAATCCTAAAATAATTTTGATGTTTATCTTAAAAGGTGGGTGACAAAGAAGGCGATTCTGAAAGACTTACCTGAAATCTCTGAGCTGAGAGAAGAAAGGAAATGCTGCCAACAGACCTCCCCTGTACAAGCAGTGTGCAATCTGGCCCAGACAGGCAATGGATAACTGCTCTAATGATACACAACCTTTGGCAATGGCCAGCAGACAGTGACCCTGGTTCACCCCTGGAAGGTAGACAACTCAGCTCATAATACATTGGCCACAAATGCTTAAAAATCTGGCTAAGTTGTCTAAACTATTTATTAGCCTTAACAGAAGGCCTTAACTCAATCAAAAACCATGTTAAATCATAATTAATTATAAATAACTACATATTATACCTAACTAAAATCAATTTTAAATAGGCCCTATCCCTAAAAGCAAATGTTAGGTGAGTTTCAGAAGGAAAAAAAAAAAAAACTTGCAGCCCTATTTTTAAAAAAATAAACCCATTAAGAGGTATGGGGACTGTAGAAGTTTGACTTGCCTGGTATAGATGTCAGCTGTAAAGTCTTTAAATGTTTCCAGCGTCCTATACACATCAGCTCCTGGTCCCCAACAGTCAGGGAGAACATGCTGAAAAAGTTTACAATAGGGAAACATTTGTTTTTGATTAGCGGAAACATTTGTTTTTTATGGGCGCAGTTATTTGAAATATGCTCTCACAGTCACAACAAAACATTTGTACACAACAAAAAGCTAAATTAAATATTTAATTTCCAGTTAAGTTAAGAGTTCTAAGCAGTGTTCAAATATTAGAGTATACGAATGCTAACCCAAAAGTCTCAAGATCGAATATGGGTTCAAGCCTGTAAAACATCCCGGAGTCTACCCAGCTCTGTTGGGTACTTGTTCCCCTTTGGGAAAGTAAAGGCGGCTGGGCATAGTGCTGACCACATTACCCCTTCATATGCTGAGGTCACAGATACATGGGAACTCTACTTCATTTACCCAATGGACCATAATTTTCAAAAGGGAACTTAGTTAAATAGTTCCAGCCAAAAGAAATACTGAGTTATCTATCAAGCTAAAGAGCTCAAGCCAAAATATGAAGTTTCCAGTCTAGCTGACATGTTTGAACCTACCAAGGACTTGACGTGCAAGTTGTTGGATGAACTCCAAAATATTTATTAAAAGCTGATCTAAACCCCGAACAATTGAGCTCAAAATTTTCCATGGCTGGACAGCTGCGGACTAGTTTCTCTAGCTCTGACACAAACGCTGGTTCATCCAAAGCTGTTGATGGGGATGAAGATGATGGGGATGATGAGGGAGGGGATGATGAGGACGCTGATGGGTCTTCTTGTGAAGTAGAAGGAGAGTTTGAATCTGGGAACTAAAAAATTAGATTTGGTAAGTAACAAACATATTTTTTAAAATTTAACAATAAATGTCAATAGAAAAAATTCATGATTTGTTAATTATATTGCAAAATAACTAAAGTATAATCATAGTGATCTTCTCCTAAAAATAAAATGTTAGCACCCACCATGGCAAAACTCTGGTTACATACTGCCCCAGCGCCAATTCTTCTACGCTTGACCAGATAGCCTTCAGGGACTAGTGAGAAGGTTCTCTTGCCACTTTTTGAGCTTCGCTCCACACTCAAACAGCAAGGAGACATGGACAAACACTTCCAACCTGCACAACCATTTTGATTAGTGAGACATGGACAAACACTTCCAACCTGCACAACCATTTTGATAAGTGAGACATGGACAAACACTTCCAACCTGCACAACCATTTTGATTAGTGAGACATGGACAAACACTTCCAACCTGCACAACAATTTTGATAAGTGAGACATGGACAAACACTTCCAACCTGCACAACCATTTTGATAAGTGAGACATGGACAAACACTTCCAACCTGCACAACAATTTTGATAAGTGAGACATGGACAAACACTTCCAACCTGCACAACAATTTTGATAAGTGAGACATGGACAAACACTTCAAACCTGCACAACAATTTTGATAAGTGAGACATGGACAAACACTTCCAACCTGCACAACCATTTTGATAAGTGAGACATGGACAAACACTTCCAACCTGCACAACAATTTTGATAAGTGAGACATGGACAAACACTTCCAACCTGCACAACCATTTTGATAAGTGAGACATGGACAAACACTTCCAACCTGCACAAACATTTTGATTAGTGAGACATGGACAAATACTTCACAACTATTTAGATGAGTGAGAATACTTGGTTACAACATAAAGCTTCACTTAGAAGTAACATTGTGACAACACTATAAACTGTTTCGTCAACCAAAAACTGGTTAACACTGCAGTTACTGAAGCAACAGGCCTTACTGTTGTTGACCGCTAGAAGAGCAGCCAGACTGCTGTAGGGGGTAGTGGTCAAGTCTTGCGTGTGGACGTGGATGCCACTGATGTTGAGGCTCCTCAGCTCCAGACATGCCAAGAGCAGGGCCTGTAGACCACTGATGTCATTGTACACCCGTCTCTGTTCTGCATTTTGCTATCAACACAAATAGTTTCATGCATTAAAAATACAGACTCACCAAAACGGGTTTCATTAAAGAACATTAATTGAACAAACTTTCAATATTATTAAAGAATTAGCAAAAACAGCATTGTGTCAGAAAAGGTGTTTCATTAGAGAGGCTCATTAATCTCATCACAAAAATATCACAGGGAAAGCAAAAAAAATTAATTCTCTTAAAAAATATCTCAGGATAATCAAAATTTACGTTGTTATAAGCTTTATACTATAGGAAGTTAGAATGGTATATCTGAAGAAACAGAAGAGTTGAAATAAAAGTTACCTTCAGAGGCCCTAAAAGAATATAATTACAGTTCTGTAGGTTGAGACTTGTGAGTTTAGGGCAGGTGTCAGCCAGAAGGTGCAAGGTCTCAGACGTCACAGCAGCGTTGTCAGATAGGTTCAGGTACTGACCAAAGGGAAGAAACTCTTTTTATTTTGTCAAGCTTTATACAGACTTTCAAGGACAAATGACACACAGCTATTAATGGATCAAAATTTTATGAATAAAAAATGTATCAATAAAAATTTTTTATTATTACTGAGCTGTTAAAAACTTCTTTCATTTTCGGTTAAGGTTGCATTATTTTTGTATTTATTTTATTTTGAATCTCTGCTGCCATGACACCATTCTCATACCTGTAAATTATGTGCCGATTCAAAATGGAGAACTTCACTAGGAATTTGAAATGTTGTTCTGGATGGATCGAAGTGGACAAGATCCTCCATGTTTTCTAGACACGTTGCATAGCCATCCATTGTCCACAGCTGGTCAACATTTCCCAAGGGTTGCAGAAGTGTCTTAAACTTGACCGACAGTTTACAGACGGACAGCAAAGTTCCAAAGAAAAACATGCGTGCGGCTGGATCCATTGCATCATTCAACGTCATAACTTTCACATTTTTCAGGTTTTCTGACTTTAAGATTTGTGGCTGAAAAATGTACTTAGGTATACCTCTGGCGTTGCTTGGGAATCCATATACATGAAATTCCTCCAAGTTCTTACAGTATTCAAATAAAGTTGGTCCTGAACAGAAATTGATCACAGGTCTGTTTGAATAAACTAACTGATGTCGAAAATGCAAACTTAGAGAAACAAGCCTGGCCAGGCAGTCTTGGGCTCCTGGAGAGTTGGAGAGCTCTGGGTGCAAGTCTCTGATGTCTGAGATAGAAAAAGAGAGGCTGGAGAGACTGGGTAGAGATGACATGATGCTGCACAGTGTCTTCACTGACACGCGAACCTGCATCAGGTGTAGAGAGGATAAATTGCTGCATTTTGATAGTAAATCTACAGCGCCACACTTTAACCAATAGCAGGAGTTTAAATTCAGTGTCTCAACTTTATCTACCACAGGGCTGACATAGGACTGGAATTTATCTGTTGTAAGCCAATAATTTCTTGCAAACTGAAGGTGACTGAAAGAAAATGAAACAGTGTTATAAATGGTGGAGAGAGTAAATGAAGTACTCAATAATAGAAAAGTAGCCAATGTGATTTTAAAAAATATTTGTTTTGGATTTACTAAAGTAAGTAATCAATGTAGGTACTATTTATGGTTGTATTCATTTACAGCAATTTTCTTTAAAAATAAATGTTGATACTCACTAAAATATACAATAATTTGAGTTTAGTTTTGCTTGATTTCTACTATTGTAAAATTTTTTTAAAGCCAAATGGTGTGAACATCTTTACTCCTTTAATGAGTGGAGCAATAATTACCATTTGTAATGCCTTTACAATAAAACCCCAATTTTAAAATGCACAGCTGTATGACTTCTTCCCTAGCTAGATATAACTTTAAGGCAATAACATAATAATATGGTGAAGTTGAAGTGTTGGGCTTATTTTTAAAGAGGAAATTATTTTTTATCCATGGTCTAAGTGCTGCATTCATGCCACAATGTTTCTCAGTTAAATGTTTATTAATTTAGTAAAAGGAGACATTTGAAAAACAAAGCAAGACAGGTATGAAGCAAATTTTTGTAATAATTTTAGCTTCTTTTCAAATTTTCAGTCGGGCAACGAGAACAGTCTAGAAAGCTTCATTAAATATTTCTAAAATTCTGTGTGATATTATTAAAACAAGGTTGTTATAAAAATTTTATTATAAGGTTGGAGGTATTTAATGTCTTAGTATTTTTGGTAACTAAACTAAATTTTTTAAAAGGCTAAAACTATATTTTTCTTCATTTTTATCACCGAGAATGAAAACAAACATGGTGTAACTAGGTCATGTGGTCTACAAAGGTATAATTTTATTAAAAACTATTACCTGCAATGTTTTGAGTTCAAATATAGGTCTATCTATCTATCTATCTATCTATCTATCTATCTATATATATATATAAAAAGCAATGTATGTCTGTGTGTGTGTCTGTGTGTCTTTTATGCATTACCACACCTCTTATCACATCGCCGTGAAACTTTGGGAAGTTGTTGAGAATATTCCTGGGGAGGTTTCTGCGAAAAAAAAAAATTCAAATTCGCAGGGGTGGCGCCCCGACAGGGCGCGATTTGTTTTTTCTATATACGGTATATAAAAATAAAAGTCGATTTTGGTTTGGCATCGTTCATCCGATAGCCATGAGACTTTGGGGAGTTGATTATATTACTCTAGGGAAGGGTTCTGTGAAAAAATAATTTTTAATTTCGCAAGGGCGGCGCCACGGGAGGGTCCGATTTGTCTCTATATACGGTATATAAAAATAATAAAAGTGAATTGCAGTGACACCGTTCATCCGATAGGCATGAAACTTTGGGGAGTTCATTATAAAACTCTAGGGAAGGGTTCTGTAAAAAATCATTTTTAATTTCGTAAGGGCGGCGCCACGGGAGGGTGCGATTTTTCTCTATATACGGTATATAAAAATAAAAGTCAATTTTGGTGTGACACCGTTATCCGATAGCCATGAGACTTTGGGGGAGTTGATTAGAACAATTCAGGGAAGGGTTCTGTAAAAAAAATCCTTTTTTAATTTCGCAAGGGCGGCGCCACGGGAGGCTGCGATTTTTCTCTATATACGGTTTATAAAATGTCGGTTTCACACCGTTTATCCATGTACCATGAAACTTTGGGGAGATGATTAGATTACTCAATGGTAGGGTTCTGCAAAAACATATTTTTTAATATTGCAAGGGCGGCGCCCCCCGGGGGGGGGGGGGGGGGGAGGAGCGATTTTTTAAATCTATACACGGTATATAAAAAAACAACTCGGATGCGGTTCATCCGAGTGCCATGAAACTTTAGGGAGTAGATGAGAATACTCCCGAGAATATTTCTGCGAAAAAGAAAACTGAAGTTTCTTATGGGCGGCGCCATATAGGGTACAACTTTCGTCAATACACGGCTTGGCGCCCAGAGATTTAGAGCGACTATGTTGGCACTTGGCATCCGTTAATAGAGCGTCCTGCATAGCGAGTAAGGGGTACTACTATATTCAGCGGTAAAACTACAACAGGCTTCTAAAAATAACTTTGTAACGCGAGGAAATCCTTCTGTACAGTTTCGTCACCTTGCGAAAGATGAAAAAATAACTTTTTGAATATGAGGAGCCTACTGTAGAGTTTCGTCACTTTGCGAATGATGCAATAAGCATCTATCATTAGACAATCCAGTCATAATCGAGATCGAGCATCTAATAATAGACCATTAGTAACACTAGCATATTGCATCAGTCACACTGATATTTAAAACACGTCAACTACGTGTTAAAGAAAAAAATCCTGTTCATTTGTGTCACTTTAGCGAATGACGAAATCTGCATCATTATTAATAGGATACTATTTGGCACGCTGGCGCCTGTTAGTTTTAAGGAGCCTGGGGTCGTACGCCGCGCCTATGCGGTAGTTTAATGGGGGGGGTGGGGGGGGGCCCTGAGAGCGTAAAATCGTGTCCTGATATTTATGATCCAAGCGCAGGCAATGTTTACATTTAAATAACTCATTTTTGGAAAAGAAAGTCACGCGTCTAAGAACATATAATTGATAACGCGATGGTGAAATCCTTCTAATATATTTCGTCAAACGTTTTTCTATCCCCGCGGCAACGCGCGGGGGTCGGGTACGCTAGTATACTATAAAGTAACAAAGTAAACTGGGGTTTTTAGAAGATAAATTTCAGAGCTTCTATACAGCCGATCAATGTTTATTTCACGAAAGTGAAACCTCTGGTTATAATTTAGGTTTGATGAAAATAAATAGAAATGCAGCCTTAAGTGCAAAACATATATGTTCAAGTTTTTTTTTGGCTTTGTTTTTTTTTTTGACTAAAACAAAATTGTTATCAAATTATTGATTGTATTGTCAACAATAAAAATAATGTGTTGTTATCCATTAACAGCATAAATTAAACCTGTTGGAAATTTACACAATCAAATTTTATAATCTCATGTAGATTAGGGGTAATCTATCATTTTAAGCACGTAAAATCGTGGGAGGCTAGTAATGTGATAGAAAGGTGACTCATTGATATGGCTTCCATACATGTATACTGTGATATATTTGTAACAAATATAATAGATAATTGCATAATTAACAAAAAGCAATGTCACTTTATATAATTATAGGCCCATAATTAACTTTAAACAGCAGTATTTGCTATATAAACAGCTGCCATCTGTAAATTAGAGTGGTTTCCCCTGAATCTCTAACAATAAGTTAACAAAAAATAAACAGGATGGCTGCTATAAAATAAACAAGCTTGGTTGCATCTGATGAAAACATTGCTAATCTTTATTTATTACTGAAAAGTTTTAATAAAATTGTTTAAAAACAGGTACATGAAGCATTTTTGTAATTTTTGAAACATAAATCCTCCTAAAATGTGAAAAAATTACTAAAATGTAATGAGTCACCTTTCTTATACATTACTAGCCTCGACTGATTTTATGTACCTAAAACGATAGAATACCCACTTAGATAATACTTTTAGTTAGTTTAGCTAGTACTCTAGTTTAAGTTTATATAATTAGGTCTTATTGATTATTGAATGATTTCTTGAATCAAGTTAAAGCTGTGGTGTTAAATCCCCACTTTGCTCTCCCAGCAAAAGGGGGATTTTATTTTACTAGATCTATTTCTAAATCTAGATCTAGACATAGATCTAGATCTAGCTCCAGTTTTAATGAAAATCTCAACAACAAAATTTTTTTCAAGTTTCAATTATAGCTTGCACAGTGGTAAACTAAGTCAATTTAGCATATATTAACTTTTTGTGCAAACAATTTTAAAAAAAACAAAATTTAAGTATAGTATTGTATATGCCTAGGGGTAGTAAAATGGTAGTTTAAAAAAAAATTGAATGTTATATTTTTGTGTTTTATGACAACATTTTTACACAATTAACATGCCATGCTTTTTAAATTGACAGAGGGTAAGTATATCATGTTACAAAAACTGCTATCTTAACTAACAATTCATATTTTCAATATAAAACTGTTAAAAAACAATCAGCAATCATGAAAGCATTTTATTTTTAGGTATAAAGTGAGGGTGCATTCTATTTTTAGGTATAAAGCGACATGACTAATAAATCTAGCCAAATGATTGGATTTTGGTGCTGCATGCATTTTCCCACGCTTTATTTTGGGCAAAAAGATTATAATAAAATAGCATTATGGGGAGAATTATTCCCAGACGTTGTTATTTTTATAAAGCTAAGACTCTGAACAATTGCTTAATCATATGCTGGTTAACATTAGAAGAGTAGTTTATAAGTTATTTGATTTTAAGTTCATTCTAACACAAGAATAAACAGAGTTACTTTCAATAAAGCTCCGCTTGCGAGATAAAGAAATTATGTCAAAACTACACTTTCTATTCTTATTTAACAGAATTAATTAGAAATGGGTGATTCCGATTACTAAAATTGACGATGGCTTCAAAATCATTGGTTTTATCCCTCTACATTCTACATCTTCATGAAAACGAAACTGCACCGCCATCTTAGTAAATCGCTTGGGCTGTGAGATAATATAATTAATATAAACAAACAACCTGGAAGCTGTGAACTGAATGGCCTAATACAATATAGATCTAGTGTAAAGTCACAAAGTGAGTAAAGCAATGAATGAGTTTCAGTAGAGAATTGTTTTTTATATATTGTTTTGTAATTGTAACCGTATTGTTCGAATTTTAAAAAATTAAAAAACATAGGCCTAGGCCTATAGACCTAGATCTAGGCCTACATTATTCTTATTGTATTAGAAAACGGGTTAGTTTAAATAAGATTTGGGCCTAGGCTAAATAATATTAATGTATTATTCGTTTTAACAGAATCTAACATTATAATTCTAACAGACTCCCTTTCAGTTTCAGTGAAACAGTGAGATCGACTGAGATCAGATTACCCTGCAAAATTTGCACTTACCGAACTAAAGATTTGTCTGTGCATATGGTTGCAAATCGTTTATTAACATGTCTCAAATTGAAGAAATCTTTTAAGCTAAGATGCTTTAATATATACAGTATAACATCATCGGAAAGTCGATCGAAACAAGAATCATCTTTGGAATATTTTTCAGTGTCAACAGTCGCCATTTTATCAACAAAGTAAATAAGCTTTATCTCCCTTACATATAACCACAGAGAGTAGATCCCCTTTTTAAAAATCGGTGCTAAGGACGCTTTCAGTCATAACTAAGAGGATATATTTTTTTCTATCTGATAAAAATTTACAGACAGTGATCAAAATACATTAACTCTATATTTTTAAATTTACTTATCGTGAATTATTATAAGACAATAGATATGCCTATAGGAAATGGTAACAATAATAATAATTGTATGTCACTAAAACAAAAAAAGAAGGACGAAATTGTACAGAAGGCTAAGGTATGAAAAAAAAAATACTTTTAATAAATTAAAATTAGGCCTATATATATTAATATAGATCTACTTACTTTAGACTTAAGATTAGAATACTTTAGTAATACATCAAGGAGCTAACTTATTATTGTAAGTTACAGAATCTACATCTAGTAAGTAAAAAAAAACTACAGTATTGTCAGTAACAGTACAGTTATGAGTACAGTCATCTCATTGTTTATACTTATAATAATAAATTATTATTAATTATAATTATTATTATTATTAATAATATTTAATAGGCCTATAGGCCTAGGATTATTGTAGTACTGAATACTGTATAAAGATTCTGAAACACTTTTTAGTAATATTTCATTAGATATGTATTTGTATAAATAATAGTTGTAAAAGTACATTATATATATATAAAATTATATATATATATATATATATAATAATATATGTATATATATACATATATATATATATATATATATATATATATATATATATATATATATATATATATATATATTTATATATTATATAGGGTCATCCATTAATGACGTCAGACTCGTAGGGTGAGGGGGGTGCATAATTTTGTAACAGTGCATGATGATGGAGTGGGGGGGGGGGGGGTTCAGATGGTGTGATGGCACACTTTTGGATTATAAAAAAGCAATGTTAAAAAATGAATTTTAGCAGTTATCTTGTGTTAGAAAACTGTTAATAAATTGTAATAGAAATTGATTAAAATAGATCTACTGTATTTTGACAGAGTTCAGACAAGATTTTGGAAAAATATCAATGTTTGAAGAAAAATTCTACTGCAGTTTTGAGGGCAGTTGTAGGCTGAGGTGTGACATCATTTTAGGGGGTCTGATTTTTTGTGACGATGTGTGACAGAGGGGAGGTAAAAAAGATTTTAAAAGCGTGACATCATTTATGGATGACCCAATATATATAGGCTATATATATGTAGCCAGATGACCTTCTAATTCGGACTGGCCAGTCCACCATGGCCAGTCCGCTGATTGGCCGGCCAAAGGCCGAAATAAAGTAAAGTTTTGGACTTTGGCCGGCCAATGCGCACACATATACATACAGAGAGAGAGTTTCACTTTCACAAAAGCTTGAGGTGCATTTCCAGTTAATATGTTAACATTTTTTTTTTCAAGATTCAAGCAATCAAACAACGTCAACAAAATTGGCTTCAACAAAGAAAGGAATGTCAAGAGCAAGATACAAGTAAAAAAATAATTTAATGTGCTGTGTTGGTATCATTATAAAAAACAACACTGTTAATGTTTAAACCTGTTTTTAAACTGTTAATGAAATTGTTCAAATTTCTTGTAGGTCTTCTACCAAACAAATGTATGTCCAGTTCATCCATAAAGGCATCACCAGTCAGTATTAAACATGAACCTATTGCTAACAAGGAGAAATTGAATGTAAATATTGTACCATTAAACCTTAAGACTTGCATGACTGATTTTCTAATCATTTCCTTTAATTTTATTTTTTAATTAATTATGACATAACTTCAATAATATATCTGCAGGTGCGTGATAAATTTGAGCATTGGATAAATGAAAGAATTAAAAGCAGAGACATCAATGAAGAATCAGACTTTACAGATGACTGTAGCTTTGTAAGTGGACCCAACAGTGAGCTAGAAAGAATTGCTTCCCCTGAACTCGATACTCAAAGGCAACCCATTCAAGAAGAAGAGTTTGGAACTTTGGCAGAAAAAATAGCCAGCAAAGTAAAAGAAGAAATGGGTATTTTAAATTACAATAAGTCTTTGACCAAAACAGCTTCTCATATCACAGTGCTTAAAGGAAGTAAAAATGACAAGGAAATAAAGCGCTGTCAAACGCACACACAAATACCACCTGTCTTTGATTATAAAAAATCTAGCATCCCAGGGAATCACAGTTGCCCAGATTGTGGAAACTTGATGGTATGTTTTTGTTAAATATATAAATTAAAAATTGAATGTTTCTTCAAAATGTAACTGAAACTTCACAGTTAAAAATTTAAATAAAAATAATATGCTTTAGTCTAAATATATTTATTCTAGTTATTTTCTGAGAACCAACCAATGATGTTAATACCTTGTGGTCACACATTATGCAAGTCTTGTGCTCAAGAAACAAGATCATGTCCTAATTGTTATTGTTCTGTTGAAACAACAAAATTAAACAGTGTCCTGCATCAAGTGATTAAAGAATACCACACCCAAGATAAAATACCGCAACGCGACCTAAAATCCTATAATCAAGGTATTCATTTGGTGTACAATAGCTCATCATTTTTAAAAATTTGCTATTAGGCAGAGGTTGATTGGCTGTATCCAAGCCACCTGGGAGATAAATAAAAGCAGTCCCGTTCTGACTTAAAATTTTCATACTGCATTTATTTTTCATCCAATTTGTTATCTACAAAGTCACAGGCTGCTATATTAATTGCAGTATACAATACTAACAATAAAATAACAGACGAAGGGCTATTTAAATAAACACATTTTTTACAATCAAAGCACTTATTCTGGCTGCCCACTTGGATTTTTCCCTGCGTCACCAGTCCACCCTGCCATTAGGTGTTGAAAAATAATAATTTTATTTGGTGTCTATTAGACCTTTTTTTTAAAATTATTAAAAATAATTTTAAAGATAATTAATATTAGTACATTGTGCTTATCTTTTTTTTAAATGGACTATTTAGTTTTTTAATAATCATTCTTTATTAGGGCTAATATAGTATTAAAATTATATTGAACAGCTTTATATACTTTATGTTTTAAGAAGAGGGGTCAGGGCCATTCAGCAGCTGTTCTATTTATGTATACTGGATATGTATCAATATAGGCTAGTTTTTGTGACCTATCAATACCAGTTCAACATTAGCATCATCTGCCCTATTTTTAATACTTTTTAATTATTGTCAGAGATTAAATACCATGAAAAATCATCAGTTTAGTACTAGAAAAACATGGACTTGGTAATGATAGCTGTGTCATACTTCAGGGTCTAGTGTTAGATTTAGGTTAAGTTTTCTTTGTTTAGTGCCATGAAATATGGTAGGGCTGTAATATAACTAAGCCACCAGTCACTGCTTCTGTAATGAAATAAACTCTGATATATTGTCTATGTTTGCAGAAAAGTTCCAGAGTTCACTCCCATCCTATAACAACCAACTTTCCACTCTTCAAACAAGGAAAGAAATATTAACCACAGAACACAAAACTTTGCTAAACAAACAAAAAACTGTTGCTAGTCAACTGCGACAAGAAGAATTACAGGCACAGACACTGAGAAAACAGGAAGAAGAAATAATCAGGACCATAAAAGAACTTCAAGATAGATTAAATTCTCTTAAAGTGCAAAGGTAATCCAATTATTTCCAAATTTTGATTATGCTAGAACTCTAAAGACAGGCGCCTAAAACACACATCTACATAAATTCTTTTTTGTTTCATTTTTGTATAGACAGGAATATCAGACAACAATTATGGATCTACAAAGTGAAAAATCTAACATTGAAGGAAAAATTTCACTTATTAGCACAACCATTGTATCTTTAACTAAGGAGATCGAAAAGGTAGACCCCAATTCTTTTTTTAAGTCTTCAAATTCAAATTTATACTTGTGTTAAATTAATTACATTTGAATTATTTGAATTATATTACAGATGAAATTGTTATCAGAAGCAGAAAGTGAACGATATTGAAGAGCATTGCATTTATTAACTACAGAGTATACTGGGATAATTTATTTTAAAATGTTTTCATATTATTACATGATTGTACAAGTATTACAAGGCAAAATTAAATTTAATGTATTATTTCTTTCTCATTCTGTGAATTAAATATAATGTAATATATATGAAAGCTTAAGTTTTATTTTTATTTAGCTTCACCAAATATTTAACTGATTAAAACATGATACCCTTTCTTGAAGTCTTTAGGTCATTATGGACTTTGTGTGAACATAAAATGTCTATAACTTAAAAGTAAATGTGTGGGCTAGTACAATTCCAGCTGCCTGAAAGTCTCGAACCCCAGAAACAGTTTTTGGGAGGTCACCAACTTCTTGACTAAATGAATACTTCAGTTGCTTTTCATAACTAATAAATCTATTAACACTATTCAGCACTGAATTGAACAGTTGATATCTTTATTCAGCATCACAGAGTTACTCAGGTACTGTGTAAATATTCTGGCAAAATCATGAGTCTAAAACCACTATATTGCATATGGTGAATTTCAATTTGTGTTGCATTTTCCTGTTATTATATGCAGGTTTTGAAATTTAGATTTGTGTGTATGGTTGTTGAAAAGGATTAATAATGATCAGCTCATCAACATAAGCTAACATACTGATTTTAAATGGTGATGACAAGAATATTTCATATGGTTGACTAACATATGGTTGTACCCTCAACTTAAGCTTAAACATAAATGACATAACAACCCAAGTTTATTTATTTTTTTATTAAAATTATAAAACAAGTAACAAAAAGAAAGCAGCCTTACAACAGTAGGTGAAATGTGGAATATATATTGTGAAATTCAATTAAATACATGCTAAAGAATATTACTCAACAAACATCTTAAAAAAGAAAAATATTCAAAATTCAATTAAAATAAAGCGATGAAAGATACATTTGGTAGATGCTATGTAAAAAAATAAATATCTGAAAGTACTATGTACAAAAACAGGAAAAATGGGCATGTTATACTCTCATTACCAACAACTATTTTCTCCTGTCTACTTCAATTTATGCAAGCTTAACAGTTAAAGCTTTATGATATGAACCAAGCAAATATTTTATTATATTATGATAGACACTATAGAAAGACAATGAGATTCTTGTATTACAACAAGATATATTATTGTAAGTGAATAGCTTTTATCAGAATAAAAGACTATTGTTTAAAAGAAAAACTTGATTTCAAACAGTTTAAGATACAGCTAGGTCATACAACTCTTCCTTTCCTGGAAAATACCAATAAGTCCCTTTGACATTCTTCGTCATTCTCATGATGTCGTCGCTGAGTGCGTCTCCTCCTGCGCCCACCATTCTGTCCAGCATGTATTCAAAATTGGCAGGACTTGCAGCATAAGCAATAAAAAACAAGCCAGCATCCCCATGAACATTGCCAAATGGCATGGACTGTCTCACCAGCTCAAAGGGCTTTGTTTCTTGAGGGATTTCCCCTAAAAGGTTAAAATAAAAAAATCAAAGAACATAGCAAATGATAACCAAATATGTAACATCAACATTTTTTTAATTTATTTATCTCAGTTAAACGTAAATATTTTTAACTTCCCTGAGTCATGAGCCAGACCAGGTTAAAACTCACCTGAGTCAGAACAGGTTAAAACTCACCTGAGTCAGGCCAAATTTAAACTCACCTGAAGTCATCCTGGCCACATGTGATGTTGGTGATTTGCGTTCAAGTTCAACGCTGTCTTCTCTTGTTCTGCCTACCCAGCTCTCCAAAGTGTGTGCTGCACACAAAAACAACACACTTTTAGATAAGGACTTTGAGATTTTAATAATTATCAGTATTTTGAAGAACTGACAGTGTTTATTGAGCTAATTGAGATAAATATCAACTTACATCTGGTATTATTAATTAAATGTAAGTTGTGAATCCACTTCTGAGTAAGCTGTAAATTAGAATTTATTTAAAGACTTATTTAAGAAACAAAATTAACGCTTAGTTTTAAATATCATATACACACACTTAGTTTTTAAATATCCCCCCATGTATATTCGGTCAAGATAAATATTCAATATCTCACCACATAGTTCCCCCCCAGTCAAGATAAATATCTCACCACATAGCTCCCACCAGTCAAGATAAATATCTCACCACATAGCTCCCACCAGTCAAGATAAATATCTCACCACATAGCTCCCACCAGTCAAGATAAATATCTCACCACATAGCTCCCACCAGTCAAGATAAATATCTCACCACATAGCTCCCACCAGTCAAGATAAATATCTCACCACATAGCTCCCACCAGTCAAGATAAATATCTCACCACATAGCTCCCACCAGTCAAGATAAATATCTCACCACATAGCTCCCACCAGTCAAGATAAATATCTCACCACATAGCTCCCACCAGTCAAGATAAATATCTCACCACATAGCTCCCACCAGTCAAGATAAATATCTCACCACATAGCTCCCACCAGTCAAGATAAATATCTCACCACATAGCTCCCACCAGTCAAGATAAATATCTCACCACATAGCTCCCACCAGTCAAGATAAATATCTCACCACATAGCTCCCACTAAATATCTCACCACATAGCTCCCACCAGTCAAGATAAATATCTCACCACATAGCTCCCACCAGTCAAGATAAATATCTCACCACATAGCTCCCACCAGTCAAGATAAATATCTCACCACATAGCTCCCACCAGTCAAGATAAATATCTCACCACATAGCTCCCACCAGTTCTTATGTCAACAGCTACCCTTTGCCTGTCCTCCTCATCCGCTGGATTTTCTGTGCCTTTCAGGTGAAAACTCAGATGTATTAACATTCAAAACAAAAAATTTTAAATTTTTATTGATACTATCTAGCTATAATAAACAATAATATGTACACTTCATAGTCCCAAACAATATTATTAAAGTTACACAAAAAGCCATTTATTATAAAATTTATCAAAAAGCAAAGGCAATTTTTTTTTAAATGCCTATATCGACTAAATTATACATTAGAAAAGAAATGTCATGAATATTTACCATCAATAAATCCTGACAGATCCCTTCCATTTCGATACTGAAAGCTGTAGATGTCTTCAAAACTTTCAATACAACTTTCAGGAAGACTTTTAATGAACAACTGACACAAATCAAACAACACACCCATATTGTTTGATTTGGCATGCACAAAAATATCTCCACCTAATCATATGAGGATTATCAAGTTCTTAGATAGCTTATACATTACAAATGCTATGCTTCACATAATTAGTAGCAGTATGATTATTTTACAAAAGTATTAAAGACTGGAATGACAGTTGACGCTGGCAGCTTTTGATAACATCTGAGTTCAAGTTAAACTATACCTGTGCTGGGCATTTCTCCAAGTGGTCCTTTTCTATGCAGGTAGGTAAAGTTCTCCTTTGGTTTACCAGCTACCTAAAAAGGTCAATATCTGTAACTAAAGTATGTCACTTTTTATTGGTGAGATTAAAAAAAATGCTACTTTTGAAAATGAATAAAGTACCTTAGTATAAAAATGGGCACCAAACCCCACTCCTGCAAGCACTTCGTCATCCTCAACACTTGTCTCCGGATCATTGACAATATTCACCATCTGAGGTAGGTTAGCTGCCACTTTGGCCACACATTTAACATTGGCTGTTGGTTTCAGGTGTATCCACAGATATAAGGCATGGTCCTTCTCAGGTGTCCACACCTACAACAATGTTTATACAATAGATTCTTTAAGAAAAATATTTTGGCCAAAAGCAAGTCAAATTCCTATAGGCATTAACAGCCAGGAAGATAAGTTGAAACCAGTTAAATATAAGTTATTTATTAGAAAAGTTTGATGTAAAGATTGGCAGATATTTAAACAAAACTTACTGATGGTTGACTAGGTGGTGTTGAAATAGAAGGTGGAACTTCTAAAAGTGTAGGCTGAGGGGAGTTTGATTTATTATATGATGAGTAATCACGTGGTTTTGCAGCATACAGGACAGAGTTGCTAGACTTGCCATAGGTCTCATACAGGCCATAACCCGTAAGTCCAGCTACTACTGAGCCTAAAATAAATCCTTTTCTACCTTTGGCCACAAATGAAAACTTGGTAGACAACTGTCTTCTGAGACCTAAAAGTAAAACTTAAAAACTGTTGATCTGTCAAAATATTTTTAATAGAAAATAGAATGACTAGAAATAGGTGATACTAATTAGATCTAGTAGGTCTATTATTAATTGACCCACCTTATTGTACATTGTAGTATTAGACAGTATAGTATTACTATTAGGTTAGGTACTCTAGATCTAGACCTAGTTAGTAGATCTAGATCTAGTAGTTAGTTAAGTGAAATAGTGAAATAATAAGTTAGGTAATACTCTCGCCTACACTACAGTAATACAATTGACTAAGTACTAGAGGTAGATCTAGATCTAGTCTAGATCTAGAAGTCTACTCTCTACTATTCTAATACTCTAACTAATCACTAATCTAACTAGATCTAGCCTTTTTTTCTTTGGGGGGAGGGGGGGGGGGGTGGGACTGGTAAAAGTATATATTTTCTATATAATTTTGTGGGGGGGGGGGGGGGGGGGGGAGACCTTCTTTGGAGGGGCTCCGAAGAGATGCCTGGAAGAAACTCTGGTCTAGTCTAGAAGTCTAGAGTCTAGACTAGATTCCAACCAAGATCTAGATTCTAGATCTAGAATTCTAGATCTAGATCTAGACTTTTAGTAAATAGTAAGTAGTTAGAAGGTAATCTATCGTTTTAGCTTTAGGTACGTAAAATTGCCCGCGACTTGTAATGTGAAAAACAGGTGACTCCTTAAATTTTAATAATTATTTCACATTTTGAGGAGGATTTATGTTTTTTAAAATACAAACTTGTTTCATTTATGTAGATCTACTTGTTTTCAAACAATTGAATTAAAACTTTTCAGTAATAAATGAACACTAGCGATGTTTCCAATAGATGCAACCATGCTCATTTACTATAGCAGCCATCTTGTTAAAGTTTTATTTTTATAGACTTACTAGCCGTCCCGGCCAGGCCCTGCTCTGGCTTCTGTGAAAAACCTTTCTGTTAAAGACCGTTACCTGTGTGTTTAGTAATCATCATAAACCCGGCATTGCCCACCCAAACCACAACCAACCAAAACAACAAAACGCAAACATAAGGCAAACACAATTACAAATACAAACGAAAACAAAAACCTAACAACAAACCCAACCACGATCACAAACACCAATACAAACACAAAGAAAAACAAACAAAAAAGCAAACGAAAACAAAAACCTAACAACAAACCCAACCACAACCACAAACACCAATACGAACACAAAGAAAAAAACAAACGAAAAAGCAAATGAAAACAAACCAAATCCAATCGCAAAACCAACCACAAACACAAACCCAAAGAAAAAACACAAACGAAAAAGCAAACGAAAACAAACCAAATCCAACCACAAATACAAACACAAACCCAAAGAAAAAAACACAAACGAAAACGAAAAAAGAAAGAACAAAAACGAACCAAATCAAAACGCAACCACTAACACAAACCCAACCTAAACACAAAGAAAACACTAACGCGAACATAAACGCAAAGTGCTCACAGTCTAGCCCGGGGCAGAATCGCCTGTTTCAGCTTAATAATCAACTACAGTACCTCAACTTATTCATTGTCTTTTGCACTCACTTAAACGAACGTAGGTGCCAAACCAAACCAAATGAACAATTATAATACTCCAAGCTTATTCGTAAAATACCTACAATATTTGCACTTGATCAATCCCCGCTAATTATGTAATTATTTTTTTCCCAACACCAAAACTAATAAAAAGTAAATTCTTTTCCACTAATGCAATGTTTTATAAAGGGAAGTAATTGTGTTTTCCTAATTTATCAAAGGGAAGTAAGTGCTAAAGGACTAAATATAAATAATTTTCAGACATAATTAGAATTTTTGTTATTTTTTTTAAATTGTGTTTAATGAACATGCCGACAATTATTACTATCAGTTTGAAAAATGAAAATTATTTCCCAACACTTTCAATAGTAATTTTTTAACTCATAAATTTAGACTATGAGCACGATAATAGTCTAACACTTAAATCCATCAAAGTATGTCAACGACAAACAAACTTATTTTACATACAGAATTGAGCTTTATATATTAGATAGCGGGAGATTCAGGGGGAAGTCACTCTATTTTACAAATGGCTGCTGTTTATAAAAAATATAGATCTAGTATATATATTATATTATATAGTATTATATAGCAAATCTTACTTGCAGACACTGCTGTTTAAAGTTAATTTCTGGCCTATAGGCCTATTGATATATTTAATTATATTTACTATATTTAGCCATTGATTTAGTTAGGTTTACTATCCATTTATCTATATTTGACACAAACATATCACAATATAGATCTAGATCTACTTCTATTACAGCCTTTACAATGAGGTAACGTTTTCGTACATTAATAGCCGCGGGCGATTTTACGTACCCAAAACGATAGATTACCAGTTAGAAGTTAGAATAAAAAGAATAAGTTCAATAAGTATTAAGTAGACTTTTAAGAAGGCTACTCTCACCCTTTGTAAAGAAGCAAGGCTTCACTGCACATAAAGTTCGAGTTGACAACATTTTCTATGAGATTAATCTAAAAGCGTAAGCTGTTTGACTTGGCTTCCAGCAGTTTGCCGGTGACTCTGCGTAGCAGTATTATTATATTATGGGTAGATTCTAGATCTAGATAAAATATGCATTGTCATGTTATTTACTTTTGGAAGCATTTTGTGTCAGGGATAGGCTTTATGAACAAATTTGACTTGTTGGAGCACGTGATCGCTTGTAGCTATAAATAAAAAAGAACTTTCACTTCCGGTAATTTTACTATCGTTTTCACCCCAGGGGAGGTGTTTTCCATAAATTATATCACACACCTAGAGGGTGGAGGACAGGCTAGTTTAACGACTTTATTTGACGATGTGTGGAGGCGTGAGGGAAAAGATTTAATGAACGATATATTTTGTCTATTTTCAGAACCAAAAATATTACGCCTGTTAAATTAAATGATATTTTATGAGGGAGTGGGTGGAACTTTGTGACGTCATTTTACTGAATTTTACTCTAGTGTTTCTTCCAGACTTTTTTCTCCGGGGGGTGGGGGGACTTGAAATTTTTTGAGGGGCGGTAGACTTTCTTCGGGGGGCGGACACTGTTAAAAGTATATATTTTCTATATAAATTATATAAATTTCATTTCGTTCGGGGGGGGGGTGGTAAATTTTTTTCGAATCGATGCCTGAAAGAAACTCTGTTTTACGTTATCTTAAGACGTTAAGGGTGGCGAAAGGGGTAATATATGAATAGATTAACATCACAGGGTGTCTATGACCACCGCAACATTCAATTTTATAACAATCGTAAGCAAGACGTCACCATAAGACTGAGGGGTAGCAAGGAATGTTCAGTCCAAACATTAGGCTGGCTGACAATTATCATTGATAAATATCTTTATTTTGAATTGAATTTTACTTTTTTTTTCAATAGCGTTTTTATGCTAGATCTAGATCTTTATTTTTTAATATCAGATTTACTTTAACCATAATAACTAAAATAAACATGGATTTCTATATATTAAGTTTTTTTTATAAGAATTGTCTTGCTAAAACAATATTAATTAATATTATTTTATTCAAATATAATACGCCTTTTTATTTTAATAGATGTTCTGGTTAAATGGCCTCTGAAATAAAAGTGAGAAACAAATTATTCCTTGATTTGTTTAGATTATATATCTTTGCAAAGTTCTGTTATAGAAATTTAGTATATTTAAATATGGGATCCAAGCGTTGTCATCGAAGTTTGAACGAAAATGCTGCATTGGGAGACCGAAGCCCCCCCCCCCCCCCCCCCCCCCCCGAAAAATTCTACCGCCCCCCCCCCTCCGATAGAAAATATATACTTTTAACAGTGTCGCCCCCCCCCCCCCCCCCGAAGAAAGTCTATTGCCCCCCCCCCCCCCCCCCCCCCCCGGAGAAAAAGGTCTGGAAGAAACACTGTTGGGAGAGGGTTAAAACTGAGTTACAGGATTCGCTACAAGCCAACAGACAGACTGAAAAACTATCAGACTGTGGGGTCAAAGTTAAAAGCTTATCAAAAGCACCCCCACACTTCCCAAAACATTTTCTTGCATGTCACGTGATTTTTGTGGCTATAAATAAATAGCTTTCACTTCCGGTATAAACTCCTTTTTAAACAGCTGTTTGTTTTCGTGACGGAAAAGTGGGTCACTGTAACTGTAAATAAATATTAACAACAAAGCCTTTCAATTTTGCAACCTTTCACATTTCAATACCATCATTCGTTGCTTAAGTGGTAATCTATCGTTTTAGGTACGTAAATTTACATGTATTTCGTTTTACTTGCTTTAGGAGATCCAGAATAAACTGCTTCGTTTTTAGACTCAGCTCAGACTGGGCCTAGTGAAGTGGGCCTAAGACCTAGATTCTAAGTCTAAGAATAAGATTTATGATTTAATGGGGATTGGAATGTGAACTTTAACATCTTTACCTCACACACTTTTTTTTAAATTTTGTTATGATAATGCGTCACAATATATCTAGATTCTAGGTCTAAATTTACATCTCATGATTTTCAAAGTATTCTTTTTACTAAGTTAGTGGATCTAGCCTTGGCCTTACTAAATTGGCTACTAAAGTAGTCTAGTAGATTTCTAGTCAAGTAGTAGATCTAGTTGGATTGTAAAATGTTATATAATATGTAGGCCCCCTACTCATCATGTATAATTTTGTATACTATGTTATATGTAGGCCTGCTGTCATAGCAGCTATGTTAATGATGTATGTCCAATGTAGGAAATAATCATCTATAAGCCTATATATTAAAATGGTAGCCTACTAGTTATTACTATATTACTGTACTAGATCTAGAATTTTCTAATATATTATGTAGGCCAATACACTAGGCCTATAAGCATATACTATATATTGTATATGTGTGTATTATAGTATTGTGTATAAGCCAGGGCTTAGGGCCTAAATATTAGTTTATTAAGTTTATTGCCACCTAGATTTCTAGTTCTCTGCCTACTACAGTTCTACTACTAGAAAAAAAATCAACTAGATTTAGATCTAGTCATAGATCTAGTAGTGGGTACAACTAATGTGGGCAAAGTCAGCAAATTGTAATAATACCATTATAAGATTATGTAACCATGAGTTAGCACCTCACCATTTGTATAATCCATCATAAAACTTCTTATCCATTGTTTATGTCACAACCTCATTTTTGTTTGTTTTTGTCAGCAATGCAAGTGTTCCATCATATGTAGTAATTTAATATTTATTGCCAGTTAGGGATGAGATCGAAGAGGAAATAAAACCACTGTTCTATCCTAAAAATATCACACCTACACAAACATTAATCATTAAAACTTTTTTCTAATAATAATGATGTATGAATCTATTTTGTAGTAAACCACAAGACTTATTTTTCAAGACCATGCTTTGGTCAAGTTTTCAAGCATTGGTAGCAGTAGGCTTCGACACCTAATTATAACAATAGTTTAACTGGTTGCAATAGTTTTTATTCTGGTTTTGGGTTTTCTTTTGTCAAGACAAAATGATGCTCCTGTTACTTCTGTTGTGGCTGTAGATATTTAGGTACAGTAATTTGGATTGTCATTTGTATAGCCTTTGAGATGTTTTAGAATAATGTTATTGTATTTTCAACGTTAGAAAATTCTTTAATAAGTCAACAAAACCTTTGTGGCTGTTCATATCATAAAATTAATGCTTTATGTTATACTTTATCTTACTAGGCTATTATAATCATAATAATATTTATACTGGTATAAATAATACACTTAAAGCTCAGGGTAAAAACAAATGAAATTAAACAGTATAGAAATATATCAATAAATAGTATTTCTAAAATTAAATATTGTTGTATTGTTAGCCTTTTGATTCAATATTGAATGTCATTAAATATGTTTTAAGCTGTTTGGTGGGTTGGTTAACAAAGGCCTAATTAACTCTTTTTAAAACTTTTTAAAAAGGAGTAGGCCTAGATGTTGTTAAACATTGCTCCATGGGTGGGGACTTTGAAATATCCAGTGTAGTCCCATAAAACACCTCCATTGGCTGTATTTTTAACTTTGAACACACTTTGAGCATATGCTTAGATTGGTGTTTACTTTACACATATATTTAAAAAGCTACCATTTAAAATTAAGTATTTGTGAACTTAGGTTAGTCTTTAAGCCTATTGAATAAGTTTAGTTAGCATATTTACTTAGTTAACTTGGGCTACTTTATAATGAACTCAGTTTAAGTTTTTAGTCATCTGCCATTAAATACTGCAATTCTAGTGGATTTATTATCAGAGACAAAAATGTACATCAGTTATTACATTAATTAACTTTACTATTTTTTTATATTGCAATGCTTCTATTTTTTACTGATACCAGTTGTTTTGTGTGTGTAACCAAGGCAACAGTACTGATATAAATTCATCTGGACCATCTTTAGTAGAACTGTTTTAAGGTTTTTTTTATTTTATGTGCACTTAGTCAATCTGGTTTTTATGATGGTATGGTTTAGATTATCAAGCTGAGAAGTTATAATCTCCGTGTAAAGTAAATCTGGTTTTTGTAATGCTATGGTTAAAGATTAGGAAGTTCACATGTCCACTAAGTCAATTTTTGTTTTAATGTGATGGTTTTAGATTAGGAAGTTAAAATGTCCAATAAGTTAATTTTGTTTTAATGTTATGGTTTTAGATTAGGAAGTTAAAATGTCCAATAAGTTAATTTTGTTTTAATGTTATGGTTTTAGATTAGGAAGTTAAAATGTCCAATAAGTCAATTTTGTTTTAATGTTATGGTTTTAGATTAGGAAGTTAAAATGTCCAGTTAGTCAATTTTGTTTTAATGTTATGGTTTTAGATTAGGAAGTAAAAATGTCCAGTTAGTCAATTTTGTTTTAATGTTATGGTTTTAGATTAGGAAGTTAAAATGTCCAATTAGTCAATTTTGTTTTAATGTTATGGTTTTAGATTAGGAAGTTAAAATGTCCAATTAGTCAATTTTGTTTTAATGTTATGGTTTTAGATTAGGAAGTAAAAATGTCTAATTAGTCAATTTTGTTTTAATGTTATGGTTTTAGATTAGGAAGTAAAAATGTCTAATTAGTCAATTTTGTTTTAATGTTATGGTTTTAGATTAGGAAGTAAAAATGTCTAATTAGTCAATTTTGTTTTAATGTTATGGTTTTAGATTAGGAAGTTAAAATGTCCAATAAGTTAATTTTGTTTTAATGTTATGGTTTTAGATTAGGAAGTTAAAATGTCCAATAAGTTAATTTTGTTTTAATGTTATGGTTTTAGATTAGGAAGTTAAAATGTCCAATAAGTTAATTTTGTTTTAATGTTATGGTTTTAGATTAGGAAGTTAAAATGTCCAATAAGTTAATTTTGTTTTAATGTTATGGTTTTAGATTAGGAAGTTAAAATGTCTAATTAGTCAATTTTGTTTTAATGTTATGGTTTTAGATTAGGAAGTTAAAATGTCCAATAAGTTAATTTTGTTTTAATGTTATGGTTTTAGATTAGGAAGTTAAAATGTCCAATAAGTTAATTTTGTTTTAATGTTATGGTTTTAGATTAGGAAGTTAAAATGTCCAATTAGTCAATTTTGTTTTAATGTTATGGTTTTAGATTAGGAAGTAAAAATGTCTAATTAGTCAATTTTGTTTTAATGTTATGGTTTTAGATTAGGAAGTAAAAATGTCTAATTAGTCAATTTTGTTTTAATGTTATGGTTTTAGATTAGGAAGTAAAAATGTCTAATTAGTCAATTTTGTTTTAATGTTATGGTTTTAGATTAGGAAGTTAAAATGTCCAATAAGTTAATTTTGTTTTAATGTTATGGTTTTAGATTAGGAAGTTAAAATGTCCAATAAGTTAATTTTGTTTTAATGTTATGGTTTTAGATTAGGAAGTTAAAATGTCCAATAAGTTAATTTTGTTTTAATGTTATGGTTTTAGATTAGGAAGTTAAAATGTCCAATAAGTTAATTTTGTTTTAATGTTATGGTTTTAGATTAGGAAGTTAAAATGTCTAATTAGTCAATTTTGTTTTAATGTTATGGTTTTAGATTAGGAAGTTAAAATGTCCAATAAGTTAATTTTGTTTTAATGTTATGGTTTTAGATTAGGAAGTTAAAATGTCCAATAAGTTAATTTTGTTTTAATGTTATGGTTTTAGATTAGGAAGTTAAAATGTCCAATAAGTTAATTTTGTTTTAATGTTATGGTTTTAGATTAAGAAGTTAAAATGTCTACTTAGTTAATTTTTGTTTTAATGTTATGGTTTTAGATTAGGAAGTTAAAATGTCCAATTAGTCAATTTTGTTTTAATGTTATGGTTTTAGATTAGGAAGTTAAAATGTCCACTGGTGAACCTGTAGACTCAACTGTGATGGCCAATGGACATGGAAGTAACGGCATGTTTCAGAACCTGAAAGTTTTTAAACGGGATCCACAGCACAGGTAGCTTGACTTGCTTCAAACTTTCTTACAACTTCTTTAAAACGTTTTGAATTTTTTAAATTGTTACTTTTTTAACCAAACCAACATCTATTAATTGACCTCAGTCAACTGTGGCCCTAAAGTTTCATTTTTTTTTTGTAATTGTTTCTTTTCAAGAATTTTTGTCAACCGTGGTTTGCACCTGGATAAAATAAAATTCTATGGCTTTGATATGGACTATACACTTGCAGGTATTTTTTTTTTAATTGGAAGTGAATGATAAGAATTTGAACTAATAGTTATTTTGAAAAAAATCATGTTTTGAGCAAGTTATAGGAATCTTAAACTAATCATAATATTTTGAACAAATGTTAGGTATATATTTGAACAAATGGCTGGTATTTTGAACAAATAATGGGTATTTTAAACAAATGGCTGCTATATTGAACAAATGATAGACATTTTAAAGAAATGGAAAGTATTTTAAAGTGTTAGATTCTTGTCAGTTAGGTTGCCTTTGGAAAAAGGTTTATCTAAAATCTGACACCTAATGAGTATTAAAGTTAAAGTCACATTATTTTATAAAAGCCCATTTATATAACTTGAAGCTATCAAATGCTTTGATATGTCTATTGTTATTATATTTATTCGCTTGTCAAAAGTCATGTTATTTTAGTTACTGTTATTCCACTTAACTGAGCTATTTTATTTTATAGTTTACAAGTCACCAGTTTACGAAGCCATGGGCTTTAACCTCCTCAAAACAAGACTTATAGACATTGGGTATCCTCAAGAAATTGATCAGTTTGAATATGATCCATCATTTCCTGTAAGGTGAGTTACTGGCTTCTCTTCCAGTTCTTTATGTATTGAGCTCAGGGTCCCTTGAGAATCTTTGAGTTCATAATTGATATGATAACCTTTTTTCGTTGTTCCAGTTGCAGTTTAGAGCAGGATGGGTAGTTTGAGCCCAGAGATCCTTGTGTTTATAATGCTATCCAGCTCATGAGGGGCAGGTGACCTTAAGCGTGAATGTTCACTTGGTACATACATTACTTCATCAATATGTAACCATGAGCATAGCACATTTGACTTTCCTAGGGAAAAGTAAAATTTATATTGCTTTTGACAATGTTTTTTTAACACATCACTTAGGATATCTTTTATCTAAAGTTAAAAAAATATATTTTGATGTTATTAGGTCAACATTTTAAATATCTGTGTAGAATTTCAAATCAGATTTTTTTTCATCTACTATGTACAATTTAAAAAGATGTCCCCTTAATTTTTTTGTGTTTGGGTTTCTCAAGCAGTAGTCATCCCAGTTGATACAATCTTTTGTTATAATTTTTCCTTAATTTCAACTAATACTAGCTGATAATCTTAACTCTAATCCTAAACTGAAATAACTTATTTCTTATGTATTTCTATACTAGCTATTAAGAAAAAATAGAAATTCGCTTGCCAAGTTTGAAATACAATATAAATAGTGTAATTTTTAGCACATCAATGAGAAAATGTCTAGTAAATAAAATATCTGTTAATGTAACAAAGGGAAATTGGGTGTATAACATGGCAATTCTATAACAAAAGAGTACTCAGTCTTTACCAAATTAATACTGGTTCTATGGTTTATGAGTGTCCACCTGTTATGTAGGGCTTCGCAAGCACACAGAAATCCTCACTAACATAAGTCAGTCAATCCCAAGTATTCCGGCTAGGGAAAAATAATTCATAATATTTGCTACATAACACTTCCCATGTATAATCAGCATTTGCTATAGAACATATCATATTTTTTACATTGCACAAATAAATCAAGCCGCAAAATATTTTCTCTTTGCTAGTGCTGAAGTACAACAATAATTAAAACACTCTTCATATAATCACTACTGTAGTACCATACAAAATTTTTAAATCCTCCTACTACTGTAGTACTATACAAAATTTTAAAATCCTCCTACTACTGAAGTACCATACACAATTTTAAAATCCTCCTACTACTGAAGTACCATACACAATTTTAAAATCCTCCTACTACTGAAGTACCATACACAATTTTAAAATCCTCCTACTACTGAAGTACCATACACAATTTTAAATTCCTCCTACTACTGTAGTACCATACACAATTTTAAAATCCTCCTACTACTGAAGTACCATACACAATTTTAAAATCCTCCTACTACTGAAGTACCATACACAATTTTAAAATCCTCCTACTACTGAAGTACCATACACAATTTTAAAATCCTCCTACTACTGTAGTACCATACACAATTTTAAAATCCTCCTACTACTGTAGTACCAGAAGAACTAAAATCTCCTTCTAGAGAGTTAGTGTTGTAGCTCCAAAAATTGTTTCCCAAGAGGGAAGAGTCTGGACTAAATTTCCTACCCAAGGCTTCATAAAATTTGACACATACTATATGAGAGGTCATGGGGTAGAATAGAGGGATGTGTGTGTTTCATACATTTTCAACTTTTTCAAAGCTGCTAGAATCCATCTGCTTGGCTAAAATACAAGTACAAATGCTTTTACAATTTTATTGTTACTTAAAAAATCCACATGATGATGGGAAAGTAATGTCTCAACACTTAGTTCAAACTGACACTTTATGCAATTTTTAAACTGAGACAGTTTTAGCGCTAAAACATTGAATAGTTTAGTGCTATTAACCAACTAACTATTAAAGTACAGCTAGTGTTTAAGGATAACTTATTTTTAATACACTTTTAATGCACTTCTTTACATATAGTTTTTTCAAAAGCAACTCTTTTCATGCATTAATCTGCTTTTAATTTATATTTAATAAGTGAAATATCAATATGAGGTTTTATAAATAAATTAGCTGGTGCAACAGCAGAGGTAAATATAATAAGATTATACCACACATATATACACCTACATACAACGGGGTATTTCCATTTGATCTGTTTGATTTTGTTGTGGCCATAGGAAGTAAATTACGATAAATTTTATATAAGTTTATAATTTCCCTAGTTATTGCTAGCCTGTGTGTTAGGTATTGTTCCTGTTTTATTTCAGGGGATTGTGGTTTGATAAAACATATGGAAACTTGTTGAAAGTCGACTCACATGGCAACATTTTGGTTTGTGTTCATGGGTTCCAGTTCCTTAAACCGTACGTTTTTACTTGTATATTTTATTTCTCATTTAAGTATGTGCCGTAAAATTTTAAAGAGAAAAAGTAAAGTGATTAGTTAGTTGACAATGTGAAGGTGTGGTACTTTTAATTACTAACTAAGCCTTTTCACCTGACCATAATTCTATTGATCAAAAAACTTGCTATTTATTTGTACCACTAAATTTGGACTTGATCTAATGATGTATTGAGGTTGGTATGTTTAGATATGTTGAGGTGATATTTACTTTTTCTTGCAGTCATGAAGTGTCAGAGCTGTACCCTAATAAATATATACAACTAGATGACAACAGGCTCTATGTCCTCAATACTCTCTTCAACATCCCAGGTTAGTTTCCTCTCTAGATTTTCATTACTGATACATTCTTTTCATTAGTGTTACATTCCTCTCATTACTGCTATATTCCTTTCATTACTGCTACATTCCTTTCATTATTGATACATTCCTTTCATTACTGATACATTCCTTTCATTACTGATACATTCCTTTCATTACTGATACATTCCTTTCATTACTGATACATTCATTTCATTACTGATACATTCCTTTCATTACTGATACATTCCTTTCATTACTGATTCATTCCATTTATTATTACTACATGTATTTGCTTGGCAAATGTTTGTCCACTCTACCTGCTTATTTGTTTTTAATGTCTTTCAGAGAATTGCAAAATTTCTTTTTTCACAATGATTACCAATATTTAATCAGTGCAGCATAGTTAATTTACTTTACTCATCTTGTGTATCCCCAACTGTTTAATAAAGTTTCTGTGCTGGTTTGTAAAATCAGTTTTTTGTTTCTTTTTGTAGAGACTTACATGCTGGCTTGTATCATCAACTTTTTTGTTTCTTTTTGTAGAGACTTAAATGCTGGCTTGTATCATCAACTTTTTTGTTTCTTTTTGTAGAGACTTACATGCTGGCTTGTATCATCAACTTTTTTGTTTCTTTTTGTAGAGACTTAAATGCTGGCTTGTATCTTCAACTTTTTTGTTTCTTTTTGTAGAGACTTACATGCTGGCTTGTATCATCAGTTTTTTTGTTTCTTTTTGTAGAGACTTACATGCTGGCTTGTATCATCAACTTTTTTGCCAGCAATAAACAATATACCAAGTAAGTTTTTCATCCAAGACATGAGAACCTCTATTATTTGTTTCAGTAGCCAAAAAACTATAAGTCTCTTCAATGTTTCTTTAAATATTTAAAATATTTAAAATGTATTGTCTTGTTTATTTTGAAAATTATCACTACAGTAGCCCAGTTTAGCTCTAGTCAAACATAAAGAAAAAAACTAAAATTTATAGGTTTATCAAATTATTATATTCTTGGACCATAAAATGTAATAAAAAGTATTTAATGATTCTAATATTCATTTTTAAAACCAGAACTAAAACAGGAGTCACTTATGGAAATGTCCACATGTCTTATAAATCAATTTTTCAAGATGTCCGCGGTGCCTTGGACTGGTTACACAATCATGTGAGTCGAGACTTTTTCATTTGATCATAAATATTATTTAGCCATCTTAGTGTTCTGTGGTAGGGCTATATATATCAAAACTTCCTCTGGTCATAATCTTAGTCATACTTACTTGAACAAACTCAAATGGATTGTTTTATGGCCCTATGTGATAACCTTTCTTAAAAAACAATATAAGTAAATTATATAGTATTTTAATCTACAGCACAATTTCAGCAATAAAAATTTTAAAAATAAAAAATCTACCTATTTGAATAAAATTATTGTATTATTAGAAAAATTAATTTTCACTAAAACAACTGTACATGTAAGTACTCCTCATAAGATTGTAAATAATATACATATATACATTTCTGAAAGAGCACTGTTATACTTGTTTTATATATATATATATATATATATATATATATATATATATATATATATATATTTGTATTATGGTAAGTCTTAAATAGAATTTTTATTTAATAAAATCTTGTGTCTTATTAGGGTGATTTGAAAGCTTGTACCATGGCCAATCTGGACAAATATGTCCATAAGGATGAGAGACTCCCTATTTTGCTAGACAGGTAATAGATATGGCATAAGGAAAACTTATTATGCTAGACAGGTAATAAATATGGCATTAGGAACTTATTTTGTTAGACAGGTAATAGATATGGCATAAGGACAACCTATTTTGCTAGACAGGTAAACAAAAAAATAATATTGACTTGGCCTAACACAGCCCTAGAAAAAGACAACAACCAACTTTTGAGGGGCATAAGTCAGACTTACAAAGTTACACCAATACAAAAAAAAGCTTTTTTTTTCAGTCTTCTCATTGACATGTCAGTCTTTTGTCAGTCTGCACAAGGGCATGTCGGCCCAAGTCATATATACTAGTAAAACTACTCCAGCAAAAAGCAAGGCGCCACATTGTTAAACTGTTGTTTTCCAGAATTCGTCACATTGGAGCTAAAGCTGTACTGATCACAAACAGTGGCTATGAATACACTAATGTGAGTTCGTGATTAATTTCATTCTTGTACACAATAAATGAAAACTTTTATTTTAGCTTATGAATATTTTTATGAAGATATATATTTTGTTAGTTATCTAACTACGTTTTTACCCTATTACAGAGAATTATGACCTATCTCTTAGATTATCCTAAAGTAAGTTTTTTTTTAATATAATATCAAAATTTTATTTTAAATCTTACAAATGAGTTTAAGTAAAATTTAGCTGTTAAAATAATGTAAAAAATAATGTTGCTATTGTTAATGAACTGTTGCCTGCCATCTTGATGTAGAATGGTGGTGTAAAAAATAATGTTGCTATTGTTAATGAAATGTTGCCTGCCATCTTGATGTAGAATGGTGGTGTAAAAAATAATGTTGCTATTGTTAATGAACTGTTGCCTGCCATCTTGATGTAGAATGGTGGTCGTCACTGGACATCCTACTGGGACTGTGTTGTGGTTGATGCCATGAAACCCTTGTTTTTTGAAGATGGAACCATCTTAAGAAGGGTGGACACTGTAAGTTTTGTTTCGTTGTTCCTGGTTGATGCAGTTTTTATTTCTGCTAAAGGGTCATCCATATATGATATCTTATTATTTGTACCAATTTTCTTACACCCATGACCTATCAATCATCACAAATAGCCAGACACCCCCTTTGTGTAATAATGTCACAAAATTCCAAACCCCTCATTTCAACAATCAGTTTATATTTTTACAACCTTTCTCTTCCCCCCCCCCCCCCCCCATCCTCAACAACTTATGAAGAACACCCCCTCCCATCCGTGATATCATTTATGGATGATGATACCTAACAAGCGTTAAAAGTTAAATAGTTAATCTTCAAATATGAGCGTTTACTCCATGCTTTTAAAACATTTTAAGATTTTACTAATATACTATTTAGTGTTAAGTCTTTAGTGTATAGCTATAAGTTTTTAATGTCAGATGAAAAAATTTGATTCAGTTTTCAAGGTAAGATTTTTAAAATCTAGAACTGGTGCCTATAATTACACATCCCTGATTTGATGTGAAATTTTTAAAATTGAGTGCTAGACTTGAGTTTCACAAAAAGTAGAATTAAATGTCCTTGATTACAGTTTTTTTAATACTAATAACAGTTATGCTTTAACGATAATTTTGATGAAGTTCCTATTTGTTGGTGTGTTTTTATCCCATAGCATTTTTTTGCCTGTCTCCCTGCAAAATTGAACACCTGTGTAGACCAGACAGGTACCAGAAGTTCCTGCACTTGTGGTTTTGTTGCCCTTCAATTCCCTCCCCCTTTCTTACCCCCCTTTTATTTACATCCTTTAGAGCTAGAGCTTTACACACAATTTTGTTTGTTACTAAATTTATGGAACACAAGCTTATTACTTCTAAAACATAAACCTCATTAGTTAATTAATATTACTCACTTTGTCCAATGGGTCTAGTTGATAATGGAGTAGCTAGGCAGAAAAAAGTTTTACTCAATAACTACTTTAAAGGAATTAAAAATATAAACTAGTATGGTTGCAAAGTTTTAGAGGATTAAAAATAGAATAATAAAAATATAGATCTAACACCACAAACATTTGTAAAATATTGTAGACTTATAGCTATTCAAATGCTTCTATTTTTTATCTTACACCTTTTAACATCAAGGCAAATACAAAGTATTACCAGATGTTCAAATTAGGCCTTTTTAAAAATTCGCAATTTGCTCTTTTTTATGTAGATTTTATTTTGAACTCTAAATGCTAAAATAGACCACATGAAATCAAAATGAAATTGAAATCAGTTTTTTAAGTTGTTATGAATTAACCAAATCATTATCTTAGACTAACTTAGACTTTTCCCACTGCTTTTAATCACTATTTTATTTTGAACTTAACAAATCACTGTAATGTTTGGTAAAATACAGTTAACTATTCTGTAAGTAACAGCTCAAACTTTTATTTACACTTTATTCTACCTCATAAATAAGTAGGTCTATAGCATCTTTTTTTGTTTTTGTTGAAAAGATTTAAACCCCTTTTTGTAAACCCAAATAGTTAAATGATTTATCGCTTTCTTAATAGACGTAATTTACTAGCCTGAGCTTAAAAGTATAATTCAGTTAGCTTTAACAGATTCCATTTAGATGGGGTTTTTTTTTACACCTGATTGTTGTTCTTTTCCTGTTAAACAAGCTTGAATAGTTTAAAACTGCTATGTCTGATATACAAATAAATTGCATTTAAAAATGTATTATGGCATTATGACAGGCATGTTATAAAAAGCAATTAATTTTTGCTAAGACTTGTATAGTGGGTAGACAGCTGTTACATATCTTTTCCTTGTCCTGACCTCTTCAAACACTTAGCTCCAAAAAAAAAGAATTAGATGGGTGGTGTAGAGTAGGCTGTTTGCGTTTACTAATGAAAACATTTTATAAAACCCAAAAACTTGTATGGGCAACAAAATTACATATTGAGATTTTTTTTTTTTTTTTTTATTGATTTCTATGGTAGAACTTTTTCATTTTATTTTTAGACAACTGGTGCTCTGAGCCTTGGTCATCACTTAGGACCAATCAAAAGTGGAGAAATCTATTCAGGAGGCAAGTAATAATTTGTATTGTACATTTGTGTGGGCTGAACTCAATTTTCTAATCTCTTAATGACAGGTTATTCAAATAAGGAAAAAAGATGTAGATGATAATTAATGAGATGTATGTTTGTTAAAGTTTGCTTAATAGATAATCAAATTTCTTAAATAATCTAATTTTTAAAATTAAATGAAACATTTTCTCACTGATAATTACGCTGTTCATTAAAAGTTGTAAAATGTTTCTTAAAATATTATAGCACAATATCTGTAGTATAAAGGTGTACACATGTTTCAGGATCCTGTGAAGTGATCTCACACCTAATGGGGGCTAAAGGCAGTGATGTTCTCTATGTGGGAGACCACATTTTTGGTGACATTCTCAAGTCGAAGAAAATCCGAGGCTGGCGCACATTTCTGATCATCCCTGAGCTGACAACAGAGCTGCAAGTCTGGACTGACAAGAAACAGCTCTTTGACAACTTGACCAAGATTGAAATAGCTCTATCAGATATTTATAGGTAACTGCAAAATAAGTATTTTAAAATTCAACTATAAGTGTAAGTATGTATGGCTCCATTGCCTAGTATACCATTGAATGCTTATGCATTATGAAATCCAAGCACAAAGCCTGGGAGGTAAGATGAGAAGAGCCAGATGTTTCCCACAATGCCCAGATGTTGTATATATACATGAAGAACTTATTTAAAACTAGCTTTTTTTTTTCAATCTTAATGTTTATTTTCAAATTTTAATTGAATACATAAATGACTTCTCTGTTTACTTCACCAGGCATTTAGATAGCAGCACTTCTGAGAGACCAGATACCTCCCAGATAAACCATAACCTAAGGGTAACTCAATATTAATTATCTTTGTTTTCATCGTTATTCATTTACACATAATTAATTAGTGGTTTAAAGTTTGATGACAATAATAGACATTAAAACACCCAGTTTTGTCTGGGGACTTATTTAGACATTAAAACAAAATAGATTTCACCTTTTTTGTTTTATATTTAGGCTGTCATTCATGAGTTGGATATGTCCTATGGAATGTTGGGAAGCCTTTTTAGGAGTGGTAGGTTTTGTAGAATATTTACTTTGGTAGGGATGAACTTGTTTTAAAACAGCCACTAAAACTTTATTTTTGTAATAAAAAATAACAATTTACAAGTTAAGTCAATATTACATAAAACTGACCATACATTTTTGCAAAACTTGTTTTGATTCACAGGCTCAAGGCAGACATTCTTTGCTTCCCAAGTACGCAGATATGCAGACATCTATGCAGCGTCTATCCTCAACCTTCTGCATTATCCCTTCTGCTACATGTTCAGGGCACCTGCTATGCTGGTGAGTAACACAGGTTCAAACATGTAATCAGGGTGCTCTCCCCTTTACTTACCATTGTCGGGCAAAATTTGAAACTCTTTGCTACATTTTTGAGACACAACCTCACCACACTCAACCTAAACAGGAAAAATAGAATTTATAAAAATCAATTTGGAAATTGTAATAGAAATTGATCAATACATCTAATCTTGACCAAATTGAAGTGTAGTGTCTTATTTTTTTTTTACAATCAGTGATGATAGAGAGTTGGGGGAAAAAATTATGAAAATAAGCATGACATCATTTATAGATAACATTGTATAATACAAATTATATTTATAATTAATACACAAATGTTGAGAAGATAATGTATGCCATATTTTGATGATAGATGCCACATGAAGCAACAGTCGACCATTATTCACACCATGAGCTTGAACCTCAAGTCATTGTGAATCGCAGCCGATCATCAACTGACGCTGGTTTTGAAATCCAAACACCAAAGCGAACAAGAGATGTAGTGACTAATCATCAACAGCAGTGGGCGGAGCCACCTCGCAAAGTGGTGCACATCCACGATGACGGTGACTCAGATGAAGACCTTTCTGAGAGCCCTAAAAGTGTCACCAACGCCAGCCCAAACGCTGATGAGAAGGAGCAACCAGTTCTTGAAGTCTAAACCCAGTCAGACAATTGGGCATTGGCGTGAAGTTTCCAAAGATGATTGAAAACTTATTTCAACAATTATAGCTTGGTACTTTTACCTACAATAGAAAAGTTGTAACCGATACCAAGCAAATTATGTAGTACCGAAACTTAAGGTTTGATAAGTAACCACATTTTTAACTGTACATATATAAACTGTGTTTGCTAATGAGTAATAGAGTTAGATTAATCATCTGCCTTGTAATAATATTTTTATAAAAATATTTGGAGTGTCCTAAAGATACATTTTTAGATGATAATTTATGTATTGATGTTTTTAAACAAATGCAAACCACCATGATACATTTATAAAAAAAAACATAATCAACTTTTTCAATGGTTTACCCTTCCAGTAATTATAGAGCAATAATTCGGAATTCAATCTTTAAATAAATTTAAATAAGCAGTGTAATGAAAGAATAAGAAATTAGCTTATTCATGATGTGAATTAAGTTCAGTTTGATATTTTATAATTGAAGCTATACTAAATCTGCTGATAAAAAAGTTTTCCAGATTCACTCAAATGTATTCAATTATAAATTTTCATTTTAAATAATGTAACATCGCATTGAAGCTTATTGACAATGGCATTATTATAAATATTCAGATTAAATCCAAGTAGTTACTGTTGTTAATACTATTAGCATCACTGGATATTAGTTGTTGCAATTAAAAGAAAACTGCTTTATAGAGCTCATCTCTAGTGCTGAGTTCCACATTTTTATTGCAATGTTTGTTACATTTTATTCTGCTTGTTTGGTTATGGAAATCTTTTAACTTTTGGTTACTTTTATCAGTTAGTGGTGTTTTTATTTCATATTTATTACTATTTTATTTCATAAAATCATAAAATTAATGGGCATTTTTTGGGAAAGAATTGAAATAATATATTGTTTTCTAGTCCTCACGATATGTTTATTGCACTTTGAGCTTTGTATAAGATGTTTTTTGTTAAAACACCCTGCATTTTTTTATTCTACTACTTATACCAATAGCCTTTTACCTGCCCAGTTTTTTCCTCTCTCAAGGATCTGAATACGTGGCATTTTGTGCTTTATCAACCAGCAAAAGGATCTTACAGATAAACATTTTATCTTTACATGGTTTGGCATTGGATTTTATGTTGTATTATATTTACTTTTAACTGGTAGTTAAAGTGACAGGAGATTTATTTTGTTATTATTAAACTGTCAAGTTGATTAATTAAATTATTTTAGTTCGGTGATTTTTTAACTGGTTTTCTTTTTCTACATTTTAGTTTTTAAACAGATCAACAACAAAAAATGTATTTAAATTTAATTAAAACTTGATTGCCATAAAAATTTGAAAAAATAAATTTATTAAAAAGTTTTTGGACAAGAAGCCTACTAGTACTATTGTCAAATGAGAGAATTTTTTAAATTTTTATTTTAAAGCCTAAGCAATAATATTTTCCTTTCATGTTTTCTCAAAGAATTTTTATTTATCAAAAGTGAATGATAACGAGAATGATAATACAGCCAAGATTATATTATTTATTGCCAATTGATAATAAGCATAATTTTAGATTTTTGCACCTTTTACAATCCACAAATATTACCTTGTGGCCAAAGTATTTATTGAATTCCCACTGAATATTTTAACTTTCTTGTGATTTTTTTTTTCTTTTGACTTTTTTCTTTGACTTTTTTTTAACTTAGCTGGCATTCAACGATTTTCATGCTGAACGCTTGTGTGTATTTCATTTTGTTTTGCAGAGATAAACAAATAATTCTTACAGTGATAAAATTTAAATCTTTACTGATGTTCAGATTATTTTTTAAAACAAGTTTTTCTTAACAACTTAATCAAATGTAGTCACATTTTTATATCACCTACTTTCCGTTGAGCATTTAGTACTTGCACCCATTAACCTACTGGTGGTAAATTTTGTTTGTTATTTGTTTCATACTTTTAATTTGCTTTGACAGTTTTTAAACTTGTTTTGAATAAAAATTACCACAGGGTCTCTTATTGTCTCACCCTGTACTTAATAAAAATGTAGATAGTTTGTACTTTGTTTTTTATCAACCTTGATATAAAAGTAAATAACACAATTCATTGTGGAATGTGTGTTGTTTGAGTGTTGTGTTGGCCCATGATTAATCTGCTTTTATATGTTAATCTCATATTTATTTGTACGACAGTCTAATAATCAGAGTGTTTATTTAAATTTAAAAATGTTTATGAGTTATATGTTTTGAAGTTTTAATCCTCAAGCATAATACGAGTGTCAAGTCAGTTTACATTTTTTAAGGCTCTTCCTAAATGTATAACCATATATTACCATGAATCTGAGTGCTAAATCAAACAGAAAACTGCGAGTTATAACTTTTTTTATTTCTGAAAAGAAAAAGTAAAATGATAATCGTGTTGCTGCTCTGTTTAAGACTTGAAAATCAATATTTTTTATTTTTAACAGTTAAGTTTACAGAATAAAAGATGATCTTGTGATTTCTCAAATTTTTTGTGATATTTTATTTGGTGAATATTTTTTCTGCATTACTCTACAGTCTTTGGTTTTACAGTTGTGCAATCCAGTTAACAAATTTTGTTTCCAAATATAAATTTATGTTTTGTACTTTTTTCTCTCTCTCTCTCTCTCTCTCTCTCTCTCGCTGAATTAACCTACAATTAACCTATTAACTTACAAATCATTCATTAATATGTCTGCCCAACATATTCGGAAGCTCTTTCTATTTAAAAATTATGCTTACTTGAGAAACTAGCAATAACATGAAAAACAAAATATTGCATTTAATTAATAATATCTTACAAGATAACAAAAATGTATTAAGTCAAAAGTTATGATTCATTCTAAAGTTATTTAACTAGATCTACCTCATTGTTTTGTGATTTTTAAGTCATGTAGAAGAAAAATCACTGTAGAGCTATTAAAATTTCATGACATAACAAACAGATTTATTTAGGAATTAACAAGAAGACAGAAAAAAATTTATTTAAAGACAATAGGCCTATATTGTTATTTTTAATACAAGTATTACTTTGATATAATAAAAGTGAGCCACTCTATGTACTTGATAAAACTTTCCTTAATTATTTTACTTTTTCTTTTGAAATGAATCTTTGATTGAAAAAAAACAAAAATAGTGTAATGGAGAATCAGAAAAAAAATCTTTATTGTCACTAATAACTAGACTACCCCCCTCCCACTGATGTCTTAATATACCCAATTTAAGTTTTAACCTCTATCATTTGCAAGACTTTGCCACTGTAGTTTACATATGTTGCACATTTCCCCTACATGATTGGTTGATATAAGCAAATATTTGAAAATATTTGTCATTCAACTGTGTATATTGAGTGCAGATGTTAAAACTAATTAATTTGTTTTAGAAGGCAGTTTTGATTGAGAACAAAACAAGAAAAAATATATTTTAATAAGAAGCTGGTTTATTTTTTAATCAATTTTTTTTGCAAAATGTTTAGATAAAATAATTCAGAAACATCATATTTTTGTACTTATTTTAATTGGTTTTAATTCACTTCTTTATTGAATATGTCTAGCAACAATGGCTTAAATTGAAACAGTATGATTTATGGCTTGTTAACAACTTTTCTTACTGTGTAACATCTCATAAGGGAAATAACTCTGCTTCATTAAAAGATAAGTCCAACAATAAATTCTTTTAATGTGAACATTTTAAATACTATTAGTGTTGTTTGTAGGGAAATCCTCCATCTTATAGATGCATATCAATCTCACTTTTTATGCAATTTGTGTAGAGCATTGTTTTAACACCACAATATTGTTTTTAGTATCTCTAACTAAGCTCCATTTGTACAATTTTTTGTACAGTAGTATTTTCAAATGATTGGTCAAACCATGTATAGAAATAATGATCATCAATAAACAGCTATTTACCTGCTTGTTTTGTTTTATCAAACATTATTTCCTTGATTGTTTTTTCATAATATTGAAAAGAATGTTTTTTTTAAAAATTGTCTTTCCTTGGAAAATGTAAAAAAAAAAACTACTGAAAATCCTGTAGATTAGTGATGCAAAACAATAAAAACTAGTGAAAGGATGTAGATTTTTGGTAGGTAAACAGAACCATTTGCTGTGGAGAACATGACTTGTTATTTTCAGTGAATAGAAAATTATTTTGAAACTATCTAGTGAATTAATTGAAATGTTATCAAATCTATACTAATGCTTATATTTTAAAAAAAAACAAAGAATGTTAAATAAACAAGTATGATGTTGGGAGAAGTATAAAACTATTTTTGTTACTTTCCATTGTGCTGTGGAGGGGAATATTTTTTTTTAATTAAAGAACTATTTTAATTTTTTATTAGGTTAATATTTTTAAATTAGTAATACAATGAGTTGAATGTCATGTTTGTTCTAAAAATACAATAGAACATAGAACTATGGTGTGCTAATAAAGCTTCACAAATCATAATTCTGATTCAAGCTCTAACCCTTATTTCCTACCAACACCAGCTTTTTTCAGCCAGCACACAATTTTATTGCATGTAGGGTAAGGAAGGAGTGGAATATCTCTGCAGCAAGACTTGGTACAGCTGAAAGAGTTGCAGACATTTTTATGAGCACAGAGTGCAGTTCCAACCTGGATTGTAACTCACAAACCATTAGCACCAACTTTCAGCAGAGAGCTCTAAATTTCCAGAGCCACATATTGGCAAGCAGCCGTCACTGTACCTGCTACTAACATTTAGCCTGTTTAAATCCCACACTAAACAACAATGTAAAAAAAAAAACATCTGATTTATTGACACGATATTTTTATTTTCTGTTCACAATATCAAAATGTTCATCATTAAATGCTGCATAAAAACAAATGTAAAATTAATCTTTATACAAATCATTCTCACACAAACTTATGTACATCAATTGTGCAGATATTAACTGCACTTGCAGGGTGAGTAGGTTTTAACACTCATCATGGTAGAGCAGATCAAGGTAATAGCTACAACAGAGAAACATGACATAGAGCAAGCTGCCTAAACAAATATCACAACAATTTCACAAATATTGGAAGAACTAAGAAATCATCACCCACAACACTAGTTCATGATCTGGCTAGATAGAAGAGTGAGAAGAGGATTTAACAAGTACAGATAAGGAAACAGAAAAGATTTAACAAGAACAGATAAGGAAACAGAAAAGATTTAACAAGTACAGATAAGGGAACAGAAAAGATTTAACAAGTACAGATAAGGGAACAGAAAAGATTTAACAAGTACAGATAAGGGAACAGAAAAGATTTGACAAGTACAGATAAGGGAACAGGAAACATTTAACAAGTACAGATAGGGGAACAGAAAAGATTTAACAAGTACAGATAAGGGAACAGAAAAGATTTTATATAAGGGAACAGAAAAGATTTAACAAGTACAGATAAGGGAACAGAAAAGATTTAACAAGTACAGATAAGGGAACAGAAAAGATTTAACAAGTACAGATAAGGGAACAGAAAAGATTTAACAAGTAATGATAGGGGAACAGAAAAGATAACAAGTACAAGAACTGACATGAAAACAGTAAGGAACAAAAGGAAGACAAGCAGAGTGGATAGATCAGTGGCTCTTAACCAGGGGTTCAGTCAGCCTCAGGGCTTTGACAGAGGTCAAGACTCATATGATTAAAATGATTCACAATCAGATTTTGTCAGTGCAGACAACAGAACTATTAAGAGGGTACGGTAAATGCGCATATGGTGGTGTTCAGCACCCCCAAAAAGGTTGAGAACCACTGGGATAGATAGACAAAAGTAATCAGGTGAACTTAGGACTAGAGCAGCTTAATAGTAATTAGAGTGATATTAGAAAAACAAAAAAAAACAACCGAAAAAAATCATTGCACACAATATCAGTTTAAATTTCATGGAATGGCTCAGGGCTAATGGTTTAAATACTTCTTACTTTTGTCATAGAGTCAACCAAAAATTATAAAGAACATTTTGAGAAATGACTTTTATAAATGTGCTTTCCTCTAAATAACTGTGTAATTACAGCTAAATCTGTGTGACAAAGCAAATGAAACAGGCAAGTCTAAAAATTACATCGGACATACATAAAAATAAATACATAGCACTCTATTGTACAATATTAACATGGGCTAACCACAGCAATGTTTTAAAAAGTATAGACCTGTAAACCAAACCGGCATATATTATGAAATAAGTCTATCATTAACAACCTGAATATGCTGGCGCATATTAGCTGCTCTCATCTGAAAGCCGAGATTTTTTTTTTTATTTCTCAGCTTCAGACTGTGACAGTTTACAAAGAGGTATTATGTTATCGCCAGGCATTGGAGTTTAATTTCAGATCACCAGTTCAAATGAGACTTTTAATACTTTTACATCTGTACATACAAAATCTTGATCAGAATTTCTCTAACGTGTCATTAATTCAAATGTATTGTGACACAAAAGATTTAAGTATAACACTGTAAAATATATCATTCAAATAAATTCAATTTGAGATCTAGAATTTAAAGTTTAGAAAGGAATAAAACTAGTATTACATATCTCCAGTTTTAAGCCATTAAACCAGACTTTGAGATCTCACTACATGAACATTTCTCAGATATACTGAATGAGTGGGGTGAGGGGAGGAGGGCTGTGAAAGAAATCAAGAGCAAACTTACGATTTACATTCACTAACCAAATTATTGTGACAGTAGGTAGTAGTAAAAAAAAATCACTTGGTCAGATAATTATGAGAATCAATTAGAAGTTTATGATAAAATAATGCATAAAATACTGACTGAAAATTAATTTTTTTAAACTGAGTTAAATACAGCTATTAGTACAATTCTCATTAACTTATATGAAACATATAAGATTTTCCCAATAATAAATTTCACTACATGAAACTCTGATATGCATTGTTCACAGCACTAGTGTTTAAATCAATCAGATATTGAGTTGTCTCACATTGACTGGGGGAGGAGTTTCTTTAACATCATGTGATATGATTGCTGACTTCACTGGGATATGGGGCTTACTCTTTTTGGGCACACTCTAAGCATCGGAGAGTGATCAGACTAATGAGGGTAGTGCAGCCATGACAAATCAATCCTTACTATAGCAATAAATAGTCTGCTTAGAAGTAAATTTACATGTCAGTTACATTGCAAAACTCTGTAGCCTTGAATTAAAATGAAGAAATATAGAAACGGCAGATATTTAATGTAAACAGTTGATAAACATTAAAGGCGCCAAATACACAGCCATGGCAGAGCTACATTTGTAACCCTAAATTTAGTTTTACGCAAGCTTTGAATTTTAAAGCCTTGTCTTGTTTTCAAAACATTTCAATATGAGTAACTCACTAGGGTGTGAGGAGTATGTAGAAAATGAATTATAAATGTGTAAAACTGATGACAGTACAAGTCCTGGTAGAGATAACCTTATGCTTGAATCTAGATCAGTTTGTACCTACTATTTTATGATAGCCTTCAAGACAATACTTCTGCTTGCAATTACATTTCAATCCAACCTGTTGGTACCGAGTGAGAAAGTAGCATTAAAAGCTGAAATAAGTGAATGACTTGCCAGGCATGAGTTAGTCTGAATTTTGTACACTCTAAAACTTTTCAAGTATCAAACAATATCCAAGAAATGTACATCAAAAGTATATCTGCTTTGTTTCTGATGTTGTCATCTCTACTGGGCAGTATGGGCACTTAAATCTGTTTTAAAATAAACATAAAAGTTAAACACCAGTAACAGGTAAATAAATATATATTTTAAATTTAAAAAATTATTTAGTAAAATGTATTAATTTAAACCGATTAAAAAGTCAAGTTTTCTATCATAGGGGCAGATGTTATAGAGACTGTAGACTTGGACAATTGACTGGATTTTGTGGCGGGACCAAGGAGTGAGGTAGCAACCATTGCTGGTGGACAAGAATGTTGATAAGACACAAGTAGAAGAAATAAACCTAGTCGCGTTTGTAATTGTACTCCACGACTCAATACTTAGTCTCAATTTGAAGACAACTATTCATGAATTATATTTATTGTTAAAATTCTGTAGTTACCTGTTGCTGTTTCCCACAACTAATTTATGCAAGGCATCTTTAGAAATAACATGACCACAGGTCAATCTCATTGGTGGATTCTGTTCTGTACTTTGTTGACGGAGAATAGGACAAGCAAAAATTGAGTGGAATCTGTAATCTTGCCCGAGATCAATTTCAACCTAGGTTTTTTTAAAGATATATTAAAATTAAACTGAAAATAATTAAAATTAAATTCTGTTACTGTCTCTACATTAGGTATAAATTCTACAACATGAAATAACATTATGCAAGTTAAGATTACTTTAATGAGTCTTAAGTTTAGAGGCAAGTAAATCAGTGTCTATGGGGTGCACTAGTCTTCAATGTATCATGTCTACCAATTATGGTTTGTCTTTACAAGAATTATTTTTCTGCACTTTGGCTTAAGCATTAAATTGTTTAAGTTTGAAATTTAACACTATGCCTGCTGCCAACCCCATCATATATTTACTAGCTTGACAGCCCTGCTACTGTAGTACTTGCCTAACTAGTTAGTAGCCTCAGACCACAGTTGATGGATGTTGGTTATACAACCCCATCAAATCCAAATATTGGATGTTGATTATACTTAAATTATACAACTCTACTACAGCTCTTGTTAGCATAATGGGAAAAAAAATTCTTGAGAAAATGTGAAGATGCCCCAAGCCTAGTGACATATTTCACAGTATTTAACGGAAACAAGATTAATTAATTTAATACCTTAATTTATAGGAAAAATATTTTGCTATTTTAATATATGTATTTGTATCTATAAAATAATAACATGTGTATTGCTATAACGAAAGATGACTTAAAATGTATTACTGGTAATTCCTCCTTGCTGCTCCAAACACCAGCAACCTGTCTTGACTGCATGACTTGGCGAATTGATAACAATGGTGGTAATGCTTTACAGCCAGCATTTATTCTGTTCAAGGAAATAAATACTTGTACACACTAACATACACACAACTATTAGTATTTCTTAATTTATATGTGTGTATATACATATATATATATACAATAAACATACCCAACACTGAGAGGACTTTCCACAGAAAGGCCGAGAAGTCCACAAGCATCTCGAGTGAATATGTCACAGATTTCTGCCCAGCTGGAGTCTTCAAACAGAAATGAATATGTAGAGTTGGCTATTCCTTTATTCAGGTACAGCAGAGATCCCATTAGAAGCTGCATGTCTGCAAGAAATAACGTTTTTTTCAGATAAGTTAACATTTTGTATAAGTTAAAGAAAACTACAAAAAACTATCATTTAATGTGAAAATATATTGTAATTGTATTGTGATAGATATTATCCAAAAATGTTAGAATTGACATGGTGTTTAAATCAAAAGTAAATAATCCAAACCTCTTGTGTGCATATCTGCGAATGGGGCCAGCTTTCGAGCATACTGTAAGACTTCCTTTTGCTTCATGGACCCAAACTTAATCAACTCAATAAATCTTAAACGATGAAGTTTGAATTCTAAAGGTGAGTTTCTCTTGGCAAGGTTTTCTCTGTTTTGTTCTGCCCATCTAATTGAAAATCATATTAACTAATGTCAATGTTTTAGTCATGTTGAGACTTCATATACAATGACACAATCATCCATCATTAGATGGTCATGCTCAACTCAAATCCTGTGTCAATAAATGTAAGAGTAGCCAAATTGACATCTGACCTTGACCTGACACTATCATTGATAGAGCTGCAGAATCAGATTTGCAAAACTATTTTATAACATTTTTAAGTTGGTGATAAAAATCTGTATTGCTAGCTCAGTGAAATAATCAGCACAGGGCCACTAGAATACACTATTTCAGGAAGGAGACAAATTGTTATTAAAAATAAAGGTTTTAGTCAAACATAAAAATTGCCCTGCAATATTTATTTACAATTTATGCTTTTATAAAGCCCCTTTCCAATTTACTTATTAGGTGGGGCACACTCTGCAAAAGGCTCACTCAAATGTGACTTGCCAGGCACTTGATTGAAACCCCCAGGGAAAGCAAAAGAGACGGTGTCCAAGACAGACATAGAAGTGGACTCTTCTTGATGAAATGAAGACAGCAGGGATGTCTAGGGAGGCTGCAAAATCAACAGCCTATGCTCTATGCTCCACGAGGAGTAAAGAGGATTAAGTCAACGCATCTTCAGAAGTGTACACATTGATTTTGGACATATAATTCAGTTTTGAGGCTGAAACTTCTCTATGGCAGGACTCAGTTCTGGCTTAGTGGTGTAGGACCATCACTATATAAATGGTGTCTACTTTGTTAGAACATCTCTATTTGTCAACACTGTCAGGAAATTAAGTTTTTTACAGATTTGCTAAACCAATATAAACTTACTCTAAAGCTGGCTCCAAATTATGTAGGCGTAAGGCTTCCAGTATTCTATGGAGCTCTAAAAACGGCTCTTTTCTTTCTTGTGACAGCTCCAAGTTTGCATCCTAAAACAGTAAAGTAAAAAGTATTGAAGTTAGATGATGGTTACAGCAAACTAGTATAAAGTGTAATTTTGTAACAAAATATATGCAGTGACAAGTGCCTTCAAGTGTACTGTACCTGATTTAAACATTCTGCTATATCTAGCATGCCCTGTCTGAGAAAATGTTCACATATAACTTCATTCAAGAGCCTTTGTCTCCACTCCCCATCAAAGGCACCATCTGTAACTACTGCAGAAAAATCTGAAGTGAAATTCTGAAAATAGAAAATACTTTTACTTTTAGACAACATACAATATTTAACTTGTTATTCTATGCAGATCACTAGTTGTATTTAGAGTACATTAGTTGACAGGCATTTTGAGAGAAATTATAAAGGTAGGGACAATAAATTCACTGTTGAAAAGGAGTAGCAGAAAAAAATTGTATTTATTTGTAGTAAATTTTTGTCAACAAACAATGAGAAATTTATTTAAAAAGCTACTTCAACAATACAAATGATTAGTGCAAAGAAAACATAGCCATGACAATACAATAAAGCATACTTTATCCTGGACAGAACTTCCAGAATTGTATATACTGCATAATTAAATCTTACCCTATCTATAGTTTTGCCAAGTTTTGAGACTGATCCATGAAGATCTTTGTGAAATGTGCTGACACTGTTGGTTACTATTCTTCCTCTGTTGGTAAAATCTAGAACTGCTGCTTTTATACCATCTGATGCTAATTCATCTTGGGGTCCTATGTTTAATATTAAATATGCAAAGATTCTAGAATAAAGTTACAGTTTCATATAAAGGACAATTCTCATATAGGTCATATTTATGCATAAAATGTAAAAAGTCATTTACCGGGGCCTGAAATAATGACCATTGTTCTTTTAACGTTTCATTATTACCACACAAAAAAAATTAGAACATTAGGGTTGGCTTGAATTTGAATTTCCCATTTATTTTAAAAACATCGATTTGTAAAACTACAAAGAAATATAATAACATATCTTAGGAAAATATGTAAATAGTTCAAAGTTACCTGGATTGATATACAACTTAAAAAACATATATATTATAAGTATACATGAAGTTATTTTGCCTATAGCCCAATCCCATTACAGGGTATGTCTGTCCCGCCCCTTTACCCTTTCCGGTTTGGGACATTGATTTTTAAATGGCCTAAGAAATGGAGAATTTCATTGGATGATCTGCACTTGAGAATTGACTATTCATACTAAATTGATCATAATTATTTTATTTTGCACTTGCGAGAAAGAAGAATTAGCAGTTAAAATAAATGTAGTTCTTGAAAAACTACTTCATTTTTACTCAGGACCACACACACAATTCATAACTAGCTTTCATATGCGAAGTTGTCATAAAACACCACATGAAAATTAGGTCATGTGTAACTGATTCCAGGTGTTTATGATGTTTTAATGGATGTATTATATTAATATATATTATTATATATTTAAAGGAAATCATTTCTTTTCTCCTTTTCAGTGCATTTTTACATAAAAGCTTATTATTAAAATGTTTTTTATGCATTTGTTTAGCCCTTTATTTATAAACTGTAATAGCATAATGGTTTTTAATAATAATCCGACTTTGATCTTCACAATAAGTAAAGTATCCTCAAATTCTGTTACGTATTTATTTGAACACCTGAAAGAAAATTATATAAGAAATATATCTATAAAAGCCTTGTCCTTCCACTGTGTGTATTGTTGACATTGTGCTTTAACAACTGCCTCTGTACTGTGTCGACTTTTTAGCTAGATCATATGCTGTGTGATGTAATGAGGGCAATAAATGTGGGCAGTAAAGGTGGCTGAACAATTGTTGCGCCAAGGTGAGGACAACAAATCTTATTAACTATGTCTTTTTCCCATTTCACATGGATTCAAAGTTTGTATTTTAAAAACATGATGAAAAGTAGGTAGATGGGACCATTCTACTTGCTTCTGTTCTATAACAGAATTAAAACCTAGGCATACAGACTTCAGACAAAAAGTTTTTTTAAGTGTGTTACCACACAAATACAACTTGCGCAAAGATATCTAAAATGTTTGCATTATATTTAATTAATTATATGTTGATTTGCACTTTCTGAAAAAGTAAAACAAATTCCATGCAAATAGTTGATCAAATAGGTCTACTCCGTTACTCTGTGATTTTAATGATTTTTTTCTCACCAGTCTTAAACCACACAGAATAAATGCAGTCATATTCTTATTGCCCACCATCACCACAGAAACATACGGTAAAACTCCATTTCAGCGTATTTTATTCTCCGTTGCTTGTTTACCTCCAGTTGAGCGTATTTTATTATAACAACCGAAACACACCAAAACATTAGGAAAACACGATTTATTTTTTGTATTGTATTTTTGTTTTCACAAATGAATAAAATGAATGTTTAAAAAACACGACTTATTTATTTGTATTGTATATTTGTTTTAACAAATGAATAAAAAACAACAAAGAGACTGACTGAAGCGCTTTGTTTTTTGGTTACAAAAATACTAGAGATGCACACTTTGTACAAAGTGTTCCAATTTCAACTAAACTGAATAAAAGTATTAAAAGGCACAATGATGCTGCCGAAAGTGGGCCGAGGGGGGGGGGGGGTGGAATTTGGTGAGGGATGGCTTGGAGTGTTAGAGAAAGTGTGACAACTGACGTTGTCATTTTAAAAAAAATAATGTTAGAGGTCGTCCATAAATGACATCACACTCGTAGGGGGAGGGGGGGGGGGGTAATTTTGTGATGGGTGTGTGATGAGGGGGGGGGATGGTTCAGATGGTGCTACGTCATTTTGGGGGGGGGGGGGGGGGTCTTGCTTTTTGTGACGACACGCTTTTTTTACGATTTTTACCCTCCCCCCCTCCCCTCCGTTACATGTCGTCACAAAAAGTCAGCCCCCCCCCCCCTAAAATGACGTCACACCTCAGCCTACAAAAACCCCCCCCCCCCCCCTCAAAATTTCTGTTGAATTTTTCTTAAAACATCGATAATTTTTCCAAAATCTTGTCAGAACTCTGTCAACATAGAGTATTTTGATCAATTCATATTACAATTTATTAAAACAGTTTTCTAAAACGCGAAATAACGGCTAAAACTTGTTTTTCTAACATTGCTTTTTTATAATGCAAAAAAAATGACGTCACACCATCTGAAACCCCACCCCCTCCCCCTCATCACACATCGTCACAAAATTGCTGACCCCCCTCTCCCTTACGAGTGTGACGTCATTTATGGACGACCCCACATCAATTTTTTTTTAAAGTCAGAAATTTACTCATACAAAAAAAGGAAGGATGGTAGATTTACTATGAATTTAAATAACATACAACTCTATAGTAAACATTTTTTTTCAGTTTTAGCAAAACTGTCAAATTAAAAAACACAGAGTTTGTACATTTATTGCATAAATACAAAAATATAAAACAGAATGATTAACAGTGTATCAGTTTCACCATGAGACAAATGCCTTTTTTTTTAAAAAATACAATACAAATAAACAAGTCGTGTTTTTTTTTTTAAATATTCATTTTTATTCATTTGCTAAAACAAAAATACAATACAAAAAATAAATCGTGTTTTCCTAATGTTTTGGTGTGTTTCGGTTGTTATAAGGCAGGAAACAGATTCAACCCTCAAGCATCTACTTTTAGGGTCGATTTTCGCCAATTTTCAAAGTAACAATTATTGACATATTATATATCAATTTTGTTGCTTAACAATCGAGGAATTCAAAAATATAAAAATTAATAGCACTAGACATTTACATCACGTTCAAAATGTAGATTAACCACACTCACTCAACTGAGATTTTTTTTTACATCTAAATGTAGTGATGTCTAAAAATCCACGAAATTCACAAAATTAACGATATAATTACACAGAAATGTCACTTAGGCATACATTTATTTGTAATTATGTCAAACTTTACAAAATATACCAGTTTATAGCTTATTTCTATAATTATTCTTGAGAAAAAAAACGACCGCCCTCCCCTTTAAAATTCTGGCTTTTAGAAACACTCTGAGGAAGAAAAAAATAACAGAGTTAAATATAGAAGGTCTATATAAAAAACATAATTAATAAAATATGTCTATATGCCAATTTTTAATATAGTTGCAGCATTTACATGGCTAATTATAATTGTTTAGTACTTAAAACATTAATTTAAAGTTACGACTCTCTGTGGCGTCTTTTAAGTGTAATGTCAGTGTAGGTGAACAGGGTGTTAGGGCCTGATACGATTTCATTAGAATTGGTAATGAACAGAATGTATAATTAGAACTGGCATATAAAAACAATGTTGATAATAGATGCAGTTGTTTTAATCATTAATGCTACTTATAATAGATCAAAATGACAAACATAATTAAAACCTAAGAATCTGGAAGCGCTGACCTCATTTTACTGACACGGTTGTCAAATAGTAAGTAGTAAGTAGATCTAAAAAATAGATCTAGATTTACGTAATTTTGAAAATACGCTAGATCTAGATCTAGATACAAAATCACTTTTAAAAACTGAAGTTAGTGATTAGATCTAGCTCTATAATGAAATTGAAATCAACAACTGATATGTAAGTATCTTTTGATTTAAAAAAAAATACGCTTAGTTCTAAGAAAAAAAAAATTCTATTGTGTACTCGATCCCTATCCCAAAACGTGCCAGCCATATCGCATGCGTAGTCAGCTACTCAGCTGCTTATCAAAACGATGAATTTTAAAATTATATAATAAAAGTAGGTCACCCTAAAAAAAGAGTAAAATGGCTCCCGTTTTCACGACAGCCGTCACTCGATTCATAATTTACAGAGTTATAAAGTTCTACTTTCTTTTGGCTATAGATTTAAAGAAATATTAATTTGTTATTTCTCATGCGTTCCAACAATTGTACCTAATTTTAATAAACATTGGATTAGTAAGGACTCGATTCTTTTTAGAATTAGCCCTCGACACTATACAGGACTATTGCGAAGAAACAGACTCGCGCGAATGTCGTGCGTAGGCTGGTTCAGTGGGCGAAGATTAGAACCCCATTCAGACGGAAAATTTTTACTTTGAAATAATTACATTATCAATTAATTTCGATTTAAAACAAATGGCTTAAAGTCAAAAGTAAACTAAAATTTAAAAACTTTGTTATTCGCAGTGTACTCAAGATTCTCGTGTTTTAAAGATAAGTCTAGTTTTACTACGTGTACGTGCATGGTGCGAATATCGATTTTCCCCGACAGAAAATCATAAACATTTTTTTTAAGTATCTACGGCAAAATAATACTTATATTTTACAGAATTAAATACATTTAACTAAACTGTTATTTAAATACATGCCTCGGAGGAAAAAAATACAATTTTACATCCGTAAAAAATTAACTGAAATCCCCGCTTTCAACGACGCCGATGTGTCGTAATTATGGCCATTCACTTTGTTCAAATTAAAGTAAAAAAACACATTCAAATATACTTTTTTTTACTTTCATAATTTACAGCAATCATTTCTAATGAAAAATCCATAAAAATAATAGTTATTTTTACAAAATATTATTTCTTACCTTATTAGTGCAGTACACGTACTTTTCCAAGTAGATCCATTCCGTCTAGATTTGCATACTTCGCATCCTTCGCCGCGGCACAAAATGTCATAAAAAACGTATTCCACAAAAATGTTGCTAACGAAGCTTGTAAAAACATAGCTCTATTTATTAGTATAAACAAAATCCCCGACCGATGTCTGGTTAGAAAGTTTATGAACGGCGAAGATCGAATATGCATTTTGCGGTACTAATCTGTTTCCTGCCATAATAAAATACGCTCAACTGGAGGTAAACAAGCAACGGAGAATAAAATACGCTGAAATGGAGTTTTACCGAAACATACTAATTATTCGACTTAATCTGCCGTGTTTCTACAGACTACAGTTAGATCTAGATCTAGATAAAAAAAAAATTGTTTGTTGTACTATCGACAACAGGTTATTTCAATTTCACACCAGTGTACCTGTCATCCTCTAGTTATTCTTTCAATAACAATACATTAAATTAAATGTTAACATACGTTGATGGAGTTCAGCGTTAAAATTTTTCAAAGACAACATAAATTCATCAAGTGTTTGTTGTCCGCGTTCATGAGCAGATGTGTATTTTTCAAATAATTTTTCTAGTTCCTTCTCAACAGCAAAACAAGCTTCCATTTTGTTTTCTAGCAGGATGTTTTGTTTATGAAAGACAAAGATTTTTAAGGGTTGCAGACCAAACCAGTTGGTTATTTAAAAACACTAGGGCCTATGGTTACTAAATTTTAAAATAAGTGCAGTGAAAACATACAACAATTTCCTCAAATTTTAAGAGAAAATCTTGTATTATTTTTTCCTATTTTTATTTTTTAATAATCGAATCCACCGTTTATTTATATATGTACTTCAGGTTACCCTAATAGTTATTTTTGTGCTTTAAAGTTTGACCTCGTAGCGCGGTCTTTCATTTTTTCCAACGTTTAAGTTTCAGCAAATTATGCTTAGTCTAGCTCTAATTATTTAAAGATCAACTTTCAATTTATCTATATATTTATTCAAAATATTTAGTAGATCTACAGCTTATTCAAAAAATTTAGTACAGCTTGTTGTATATTTAAGATTTTAATCTGAACAACTGCTCTATTTTTTTTATAATGGGGTGGGGGGGGGGGGGCGAATAATAAATCGTCATCATGAACTTTGACTTTTGTGACCTTTGCCTTAGCATTTGTTTGTGGTTTTCACAGGGACTGCCATAGAAAGAGATCTACTAGATCTAATCTAGATCTAGATTCTAGATCTATATCTAGAATTTAATTCCATACTAAATACTAGATCTACATTACATCTCGTTATCAGTTCAGCGATTCAGCCACTTCATAATATTTTTAGTCCATTTTGGACCCACTTCCACACACTACTCTACCGAGTTTAATATATAAAAATGACTGATACAAACTTAACTGCAGTTTTATATGCAAAAGATGACATGCGCCTGGTGAGTTTTGTGTTGTACAAGTTTGCAAGTTAATGAGTAAATCTAGATCTATGTCTTAATTTTAAATGTACTTGTACTGTTCAGCTGTTTGTCAGTGTTGTGTTAAAGTTGCTAGATCTAGAATAGGCATAGGCCTATACGCTAGCGGCTATTACTTTTACTTAAAGTTCGAGATCTAACTAATTTCAATACGAGATCTAATTTACTAAATCAATA